>NC_064632.1:423559815-423841351 GCF_023864275.1 Schistocerca cancellata | reverse complement strand
ATAGAGAGAGAGAGAGAGAGAGAGAGAGAGAGAGAGAGGGGGGTGATAGCAGGGTACATGTGGAAGGAGCGAACAGTGCTGTCGGCAGAGGAAGGAGGGTCTGGAGACTGCGAGGTACAGCATCACAAGGTGGTGTGTGTGTGTGTGTGTGTGTGTGTGTGTGTGGGGGGGGGGGGGGGGGGGGGTTTGTGAAACAGACTCTCCAACACCCCACCTCTTTACCTCCCAGTTCCCTACTGGTCACTGTTGACACCACTTCCCTACATCCCTCATGCCCATGGTCTTGTTGCAATTGAACACTACCTCTCCCAACATCTTTCAGAGTTCTGAACAGATTATATACAAACAAATCCACAGCATAGCCATGGACACCTGCATGGCACCCTCCTATGCCAACCCCTTTATGGACCATCTGGGGGAAACCTACCTATCTTCCCAGAACCCCAAACCCCCTAGCCTGATTCAGGGTCACTGATGATATCTTCATGGTCTGGACTCAAGGCCATGACACCATGTCCTCATTCCTTCATAACCTCAACACCTTATCTCCCATCCACATCGTCTGGTCCTCCTCAACCCAGCATGCCACCTTCCTAGATGTTGATCTCCTCATCTCAGATGGTTCCATCCACACCTCCGTCCACATTAAACTCACCAACCTACAGTACCTACATTTTGATAGCTGCTGTTCCTTCCACATCAAAAAGTCCCTCCAATGCAGCCCCGTTACCCAGGTGCGATGTATCTGCGGTGATAACGACTCTGTTTCCCAGTGTAACAAAGGTCTCACCAAGGCCTTCACAAACAGTCACTATCCCTCGGACCCAGTCCGCAAACAGATTTCCCTTGCCCGTTCCTCACAAACCCCCAATCTTCCCACCGCTCCCAAGAGACAGCAACATAAGACTGCTCCCTTCTTCACCAAATACCACTCCGGACTGGAAAAACTGAACCACATCATTCATCAGGGCTTTGATTATCTATCATCATGATCAGAAATAAGGGACATTCTACCCAAGATCTTTCCCATTCCTCCTGAAGTGGTGTTCCCGTCACCCACCCAACCACAACAACATCCTAGTCTATCCCTATGCCACTCCCCATCCCAATCCCTTGCGACACAAATCATATCCCTAAGGAAGACCTAGGTGCAAGACCTGTCCAATTCACCACCCTGCACTTCCCATTCCAGTCCTGACACAGGTTTATCTGACCCCATCAAAGGCCGGGCCACCTGTGAAGATAGCCATATTGTGTACCAGCTCTGCTACAACTATTGCACAGCCTTTTGTATTGGTATGCTTAGCAACTAGCTGTCCACCAGGATGAATGACCAAGCTAAACTGGCCAAAAGCAACATAGACCATGCTGCGGCACAAAATGCTTGACTTCAATGGCTGATTCACAATCCGGGCCATCTGGATCCCCCCTCCATCACCAGCTTTTCTGAACTGCAAAGATGGTAGTTATCCTGACAATACTGTCTCTGCTCCTGAAATTATCCTGGCCTTAACTTACAGTAACCTACTGCCTTCACACCCTCCACCCTAAGGGTCATATTCATAGCGAGTGGTTGAATTACATACCTCAAGTTTTTATTTCTTCTCCCTGAACTTTTGATTCCCTTCCCTAATTTCACATTAGTTTCCTTGATTGCTTGCTCAATGTAAACATTAAACAACATTGTGGATGGGCTACAACTCTGTCTCGCTCCCTTCTCAACCACTGCTTATTTTTCACTCACTCCACCCCCAAATTGCAGTCTAGTTTCTGTACAAGTTGAAAATAACTTTTGTTCCCTGTAGTTTATCCCCCCCCCCCCCCCCCCCCCCCCCACACACACACACACACCGACCTCTACCTTTCAGAGTTTCAAATAATGTAGTCCAGTCAACATTATCAAAAGATTTCTCTAAATCTACAAATGCAATAAATACAAGTTTGTCTTTCTTTAGCCTATTTTCTAAGATAAGTCTTTGGGTTAGATTTGCCTCACATGTTTCTAAATGTCTCTGGAACACAAACTAATCTTCCCCGAGGTGACTTCTACCAGCTTTTCCATTCTTTGGTAAATAGTTCATGTTAGCACTTTGCAACCATGACTTACGAAACTGGTTTGATAATATTCACAAATGTCAGCACCTGCCTTCTTTGGAATTGGGATTACTACTTTGTTCTCGAAATCTGAGGGTATTTCTCCTGTCTCCTATCTTGCACATCAAGACTATCTTAATAATTCTGAGGGAATGTCGTTTAGCCCAGGCGTCTTGTTTTGACTTAGATATTTCTGCACTGTGTTCTACTTGCAGTATCGCATCTTTCATCTCATATTCATCTACTTCCTCTCCCCTTTCAGGCATAATCAAACAATGAAAGGTTCAGGATGGAATAACAGTAATTTATGAAAAGGATAGATTGCTACTCGCCATATAGAGGAGATGCTGATTCACAAGGGTGGGGGGGGGGATGGGAGAATGAGTTGTCTCAGAACATGATGGAAGCAGCAGTCTGGTGGTGGAGGGACGCTTGGCTTGGAGTGGGAAGGAGGGGGGAATAGCAGGGTAGGGTGGGAGAACTTTTAGTGTAGATTCTGGAGGCATGCAGGGATGTGGTGGTGACACAATAGGGCTGCTAGATGCAGTTGGGAGGATTTGGGGCAGGGAGATGGAAAGGAGGGAAAGGAGAGATACTGAAGGGGAAAAAAACTAGTGGGTGTGTTGGTGGAGTAGAAGGCTGTGTTATACTGGAGTGGGATCAGAGTAGGGTATAGGGAAGTGGAGGACATGGACTAGGGAAGGTTGAGGCCAGGGGGATTTACAGGAACATAGGATATACCGCAGAGAGAATTCCCACCTATGCAATTCAGAAAAGCTGGTGTTTATATGAAGGATCCAAATGGCTTAGGCTGTGAAGCAGTTGTTGAAGTGAAGTACATTGTGTTGGGCAGGATATTCAGCAGCAGGGTGGTCCAGCTGCCTCTTGGCCACAGTTTGTCGGTGTTTGTGGACCGACAGTGTGTTAGTCATCATGCCCAAGTGGAAAGCAGCACAGTGGTGCAGCTTAGTTTGTGGATCACATAACTACTTTCACAGGTAGACCTGCCTCTGATGGGATAGGAAATGCCTATGACCGGACTGGTGTAGGTGGTGGTGGGAGGATGTATGGGACAGATCTTGCATCTCGATCTACTGTAGGGATACGAGCCATGAGTCAAGCGGTTGGCAACAGTGTGGTTTTGAACTGGAGGATCACCACCAGCTGTAAGATTCATTCACCTACAAAACCCTGCCACAGTGACCCCATTGCAGAAATAGAGCAGGATCTCTAACACCTCCTCAAATCCTTAGGCCCATCCCAGAACATCTCCCCTGAGGCCCTCTCTCTTCGCACCTCTATAACTTCCCACACTCCTATCTTATACCTGATTCCTGAAGTCCATAAACCCATCCACCCAGGATGGCCCACTGTGGTCAGCAACTGTGCCCTCACAGAAAGAATTTCTGCTCTCATGGAGCAACACCTTCAGCTTATAAACCGTAATCTACACTCCTAAGTAAAATATACCACCCACGTCCTCTACCAACTATTCACCGATTTTGTTTCTTTACCACATAGTGCCCTGCTTGTCACTATTCATGTCACCTCCCTCTACACTAACATCCCCAATGCCAATGGCCTTCTGCTATTGGACACTACACAGATCAGCCAGAACATTATAACCATCGACCCACTATCAATATAAATCTGTCCAGGCAATAGCAGCATCACCTGGCCAGCAATGACTGCTAGTCAGCACATAGTATCAGTGAGTGTGCTGTCTGTGTAGAATGGGGACGGCATGTGATTTAACCGAGTTTGAGCAATAACAGAGTGTGATGGCCCGGAGGCTCGGCACAAGCATTTTGGAAACTGCACAACTTGGAATGTGTTCGAGGAGTGCTGTGATGAGTGTCTTCCACACGTGGTGAAACCAGAACCATATCCAGAAGTCGTGGGGTTGGGTGGGCACACCTCATTACAGGTGTTGGATGTCGTAGGCTGGCGAGACTGGTAATGCAAAGTATCATGATGGCCAAGGAGTATCATACAGTGGTTGCGGACCAGGTACACAGCTTTATGATGATCATGTTTACCAACGGCAGTGGCATTTTTTCAACAAGTTAATGCATCATGTCACAGTGCCAGGAGGTTGATGGAGTTGTTCGAGGAACACAATGGCAAGTTTGAATTGAAGCGCTGCCGCCCAACTCGCCACATCTTAACGCAATTGAACACATTTATCTACATTCCTGCAGAACCTCAAAACCTTCTCCCCCCATTCCCTTCATCTGGTCCTCAATCTGAGCCACCTTCCTCGAACCTCCCTCTGTAAGCATGGCTGCATAGGTACCTCTCAAAACCTACCAACCACCAGCAGTACCCCCACTTCGACAGCTACACAGTCACACTATACACCATGAACTCTCTTCCATACAGCCTGGACACCCGTGGCCATCACATCTGCATAGAGTAGCAGTCCCTCTCAAATATAGAAAGGGTACACTGAGGACTTCACAGACCAAAATTATCCAGTCAATCTTGTACAAAACCAGATCTCCTGTGCCTTGTCTCTCCCGTCACCTAGCACATAATCACCATCTCACCACAAAGGAGCAATCCCCTCTGACTCAGTACCATCCAGACTGGAGCAAATGAATCGCATTCTCCACAAGCATTTCGACTACTTCTTGCCGTGCCCTGAAATGAGGAATATTATTCCCACCCCTCTCACAATAGTATGCCACTGCTCACCAAACCTACACAATATCCTTGTCCATCCTTACTCCAACCCTGCCCCCAACCCCCTTGCCTCAAGGCTCCCATCACCATCACCACCATCACCATCTCACCAACCCCTCACAGGAATCTCCTATCCTATCAAAGGAAGGGCTACCTCTGAAAGCAATCATGTGATGTGAAAACTAAACTGCAACAATTTTTCTGCATACTATGTGAGCTTGACAGCTAATAAGCTGTCTGTCCGCATGAATGGCCACCGTTAAAATGTGGTCAACAGACAGCTGCATCACCCACTTGCTGAACATGCTGCACAACATCATGTGCTGGACTTCACATTTGTTTCACGTAGCGTGCCATCTGGATCTTTCCTACCAACATCAGCTTTTGGGAATTGCACAGGTGGGCACTTTCCTGGCAATATCTCCTACATTCCCTTACCCCCTTGGACTTAACATTTGCTAGTTTGTCTTTCACTCACTGCTCCCCTTCCCTGCTCCCACTCTGGCACAACATAGTCTTCCATTCCTCCAACACACCCACTAGTCCTTTTCCCCTTCAATATCTCACCTTGTCCTCCCCCCTCCCTCCCCCAAAATCATCTACCCGCATCTAGCAGCTCTAAACTGTTCTCAGCACATTCTGTACACTCTCATAAGCTGAACTACTCATTCCACCCCCCCTCAATGTCCCATGCCTCCTCCTTGCCCCCACCACTGGACTTCTGCTCCCACATGTGCTGTTACAACACAGAGGGGCTGCAGCAGCCAAACAGTAGTCATGAGTGCATGAATTGTGCTTATGTGAATGGGTGTGCTTTCTACTTCAGAAGGACTTCTAGCCAAAAGCTAGAATGTATAGCAATCTTTTTGTTGTGCCTGTCTGTGACTCACCGTCTCTTCCATGTGTTGAGTAGCACTCTATCTTTTTCATAATACTGTTTTGTATTCCATACACACACACACACATATCTGTGTGTGTGTGTGTGTGTGTGTGTGTGTGTGTGTGTGTGTGTGTGTGTGTGTGTTAAGAAGTCGTTTCTGAAAGTATTTGTATCGAGTGTAGCCATGTATGGAAGTGAAACGTGAACGATAAATAGTTTAGACAAGAAGAGAATAGAAGCTCTCGAAATATGGTGCTACAGAAGAATGCTGAAGATTAGATGGGTAGATCACTTAAGTAATGAGGAGGTATTGAATAGAATTGGGGAGAAGAGGAGTTTGTAGCACAACTTGACTAGAAGAAGGGATCGGTTGGTAGGACATGTCCTGAGGCATCAAGGGATCACAAATTTAGCATTGGAGGGCAGCGTGGAGGGTAAAAATCGTAGAGGGAGACCAAGAGATGAATACACTAAGTAGATTCAGAAGAATGTAGGTTGCAGTAGGTACTGGGAGATGAAGGAGCTTGCAGAGGATAGAGTAGCATGGAGAGCTTCATCAAACCAGTCTCAGACCAGACCACAACAACAACAACAACAACATGGCTCATATGCCTTTGGGTGTTTGCTCTTTTTGTTTGTGAGTATAGAGTGCTGTGCTAGTTCACGTATTGTAATTATGGAAGCTGACATTTGTTTGAAAATTTGCAAGGTTGGCCCTGACATACACATGCATGCTCTCTCTCTCTCTCTCTCTCTCTCTCTCTCTCTCTCTCTCTCTCACACACACACACACACACACACACACACACACACACCTGTAACAAAAAAAGAAAAAAAAAAGTGTTTTAGGCAGCAAGATATGGAACCCCAAAACATTATTCCATACATTACAAAAGCCTGAAAATAGCCAAAATACGCTATCCTGGCACCCTCTGAGGTGTAATAATTCTAGGAGAAAAACAAGCTTAGTTGAGTTTCTGTGAAAGTTTCATTATGTAGTCGTGAAATTTTAGTTTTCATCAACATGTATCCCAAGCAATTTTTTATCTGTCACTCTGTCTATGGCTTTTTCACCCAACAGTAGATCAAAATTTATGTTGTGGCTTATTTTCCCAAACTGCACATAATTTGTTTTGTTTGCATTTAGTTTCAACCTGTCTGTATTGAACCAAGAACAGACGTTCTTTAGGATTTGCTCAGTAGTTGTTTGCAGCAGTTACTTTTGTTCACTTTTACATAGTATGGCATTTGCTGCACCATCTGATGTGTGTACACCATTCATACAGACAAGAAACAATATGGAACCTAGAATACTGTCTTTTGATACTCCAGGACATGTTCTGAGGCATCAAGGAATCACCAATTTAGTACTGGAGGGCAGTGTGGAGGGTAAAAAACGTAGAGGGAGACCAAGATATGAGCACACTAAGCAGATTCAGAAGGATGTAGGCTGCAGTAGGTACTGGGAGATGAAGAAGCTTGCACAGGATAGAGGAGCATGGAGAGCTGCATCAAACCAGTCTCAGGACTGAAGACCACCACAAAAAACAACAACAACAACAACAACCCCCCCCCCCCCACACACACACACACCCTTTTCTGTTTCTTCTCCTTTGCTTGGCATTGGCTCTTCATCTGAGCTCTTCATATTATTTCCAAAGGTTTCTTTAATTTTTCTATATGCAGCATCAAATATACCCCAGATACGCATGCTTCTACAGCCTTATATTTCTCCTCTAGACAAGCTTGTGTGCCCATTGTGCACTTTCTGCCCAATCCCAATTTTTAAATGTATATGATTCTTTCAACATGCATCATGGGTTGCATGTTTATATTTTGTCCTTTCATCAATTAAATCTGATATCTCTTGTGTTATCTAAGATTCCTATTAGGCTTTATCTTTTTACCTATTTGATCATTCATTTCCTTCACCATACCATCTCTAATTGCACCCACTCATGTATTGTATTTCTTTGCCCTGTTTCATACAATCTTTGCCTAGTGGTCCACTGAAGCTCTCAATAATCTTTAGTGCTTTCAGTTTCTTTGGGTCTCATGTCCTTAATTTCCTACATATTTGCAATTTCTTCAATTTTACTCTGCAGTTCATAACTGAATAATTACTAAAAATGAAGCCTTGAGCAGCTGAAAAAATTCTTTATTTACACAACCAGTTTGAACTGACTAATCATCAACAGGTTCATAAAAGTATTCACAGCATCATGTAAAGCAAAATATAGAATCATTAATGTCAGCTGATAAAACCATAAATTATGACACTGATATCATATTGTAATATAAATTAGGCCCTACATCATAATCTATAAAGTCTGTGCTAAGTAGTGCACTCACTGATATTATAAACTCAATCAGCATTACTGCTGTGAACAGATTCACACAACTTTTTAGTGAATGAGTGCACATACTACTTGTAGTACAAGTCAGTTCACAACGTTAACATTGATTGCAGTTACAATGTGAATGCACAGTTTTCACAAATTGATGAAGTAATTTATATTACAATATGATAACAGTGTCTAATTCATGGCTTTATCATCTGACAACTTTCTATTTCGCTTAACATGATGCAGTGAATACTTTTATCAACCCAATGATCAGTCTGCCAAAACGAGTTGCCTTTACAAAGAATTTTATCAGCAGATCAAGGCAGTAACATGACACTTTTCAAATATTTATGAACTGTGAGGCACCACCTCCTGAAATATAAATTATGGACAGTGTCCACATCTGCCTCTGGAAATGTCTTTAAGCTTAAAATCTGGTTTCAAAATTCCTTCCTTATCATTATATAATCAATCTGATACCTTCCATTGTCTCCGGTCTCGTACCTGTGTACAACCTTCTTTCATGATTCTTTAACTAAGCGCTGTTGATGATTAAATAATGCTCCTGGCAAAATTATTCTAGGTGGCTTCCTCTTAATTCGTTCCCTCAATTCATGTTCTCGTACTACTTTTCTTTCTTTTCCTTTCCCCACTATCAAGTTCCAACCCCCATCATAATTAAATAAATGTAATTTAAACCTTATTTTCTTTATTTTTTTCCTATAGTGCACTTCAGTCAATTTCCCATGACAGTGTTTGTGTAAAAATCACTTGTTTTTTTCTGTTGCTTTGTACAGTTACATACATATTGCCTGATGTAATGCCCAATTATTATTTAGTCTGGTCAAGCAGTAAACTGAGGACAACAATGGTTTGGATTGTGTTGTATTCCATACATCTCCCACCCCCTTTCCCCCACAGTTGTGGTGACAAAGTTTTATTCATGTTTGTTAGGTGGGAAGGATTGGTTTGAGTTTGGCAACACGAAATGTGTTGTGACAATCTTTTTTCAATTATATCATGCCTTCCACAGTTGCATTTACATCCCTCATGAAAAATCCTACTGATTTTTCAAGTTTCTGCCATATTTGTAAGAGTTAATAACAAAAATAACTGCCCTCATCCACTCCTTTCCTGCCATCTGACTAGGTGATCTCATTAGTTTGTGTGTTGTTAGTGGCTTATATCATAGTGTTGAGGCTTATATCTCTGACATGATACGGTTTTCTTCGGTCTATTGGCACAGTGTGATGCTATTAACTAATCCCATTCATGCGTAAGCCTACAAGTATCAATAATTTTAACTAAAAAAAATTTGTTTTACAATAACTGTGCATTTCGTGATGTTTGGTTGCCAAGCACAGAAGCAGCTATATACAACTAAATAAACAATCACAAAAGAAGCTTAATTAAATTATAGTAACAACAATTTTTAACATTTTACAATAAATTTTCCAACATCCACCATAAGGTTCACTGCATTCGAGTTCTGTTGAGCAGTAATAAAAATGCTTGATACTGACTAAAGTCCAATGAAAATTTCTTGATAGTTGACATCTGTCACTGGCCACAACAGTGTTAAGATACGGGCTGTTAGCTACTGCTCGGTTATAGGTGACAGACACAACAAATGTGTAACGCAGAGCAATGCTGGAAGTGGCAACCAGAGGTTTTTTGGAAATGTGATATGCTGTCAACAGCCGATTTTAAGTGACCAATGACTAAACTGTAGCAAATGACATGTTTTGTAGCCCTGAATTTAAAACACATGTCCTAAGCTGACCACAACCTCTTGATGGACAATGTAACTGATAAAATGGTAGTCAATAATCTGTGACAAAACTAATATCATGACTGCTTTGTCCACGGCAATTAAAGCTAACCTCTATGAGCAAACTCAAAACATGAAAAATTCAATTTCAGCACAAAAAACAAACTAATTTCTATCACTGGTTACCTGGAACTATACTCTACATGAGCTGCCACGTTATCAACTGTTGAGTAGTCCTTGTTTGCACTTGGCTGCAGATACCAAAGGAAAAAGGAATGATAGGAAGAAAAATAAAAGCAAATAAGAAAGATAATGTGATAATGAAAATGACGTAGTAAAACATAAGAAATAAAAAAAAAATTACATTTACACCAATTAACTGAATACAAATAATAATCAAACTCTTGATTAGATAAAAAAAAGAAACTGCTAAGTTTGGCGAGATTTGAACTATGACCTTGTACACGTGATGTTTATGCGCTAACCATTGCGCTACGTCACAACTCTGAATTAAATAATTATATTTACATTTATAACTATCACAAAGATGAACTGCAGCCTTCAAAAATTTGGCTTCATTCAAAGTCATGTGAAGCTTATCTAATGTAAGCTGATCTCTGTGATTATGACAACTGTATATGTGACGCTGAATCGCATCTTGTGCAGAAGTATCCAGCAGTGTTTGGTTAGTGCTGTTTGTGATGACACACAAAATAAAAGTGCCAGACCCAAGATTTAGGATCCAAACAAATCAAGAAAGAAAGCTGGACAAGAAACTGGTAGTGAACTGACCTAGTGTTGCGGCAGTTTGGCAACGGTGAATGGTTTGGGGAACACCGATTTTGAAGTGCTAACTATCAAGTAACGTTAAACAGACTAAAGACATTGTTTCATAAAAGTAATATTTTTTTTATATGAGACACTAATTAATTTAATATATGAACATTAACATAATAGACAAGTCCTAAAATCCAACACACAAAAATTTGATGGATTCACAAATCCCAGTTGCCTATGAATGTGACTGCCATGGCTGAGCCGTCATTTGAGGATTCAATGTTACACCTCATGACCAAGCGTCAAGGGCTGCCACAAAGACAGAATATGTGTAGAGACTGGTGGATTAAGAAAAAATTTTGATATACAAGAATGTTCAATAAGAGTTGTCAGGTTTGACCAGAGGCATAGGAAACATGGAACAATCGGTTGACCAACTCACAACCAAACTGCCATCTTCCAACCTAACCTAGATCTTGGGCAAAGCTACATATCAGTATGTTACAACAATCAGGGTTTTTTAGTATCACATTCGTTGGCTTTGCCAACCCACCATCAAACTGTCACCATCCAACTTAATCTTATCTCAGGCTGAGCTACAGGGCAATCTGTTGCCACAACCAGTTTTCTTTATTTATTCATTTTTGTGCTTTCAAATTCATTATCTTTACCAACTAACAATAAAACTGTGAATATATGCACCAAAGGTGACGTGACAGCAGCCATTAACTTTGTCAGTGGGCAAAGATGATTATTGATAATGAACATTCCTCTTGATCCACACACTTAAAGAGTAGGAGCTCACAATGAAGATCATTTATGTATGATGTATGATTCAACTATGAAACAGCCCAAGTAACAAATTATGGATAACACTACACTGCATACGAAAATGCAACCAAAGAATTTGTGACATGTTTTCAAATGTGCCAGTTATGGTTGTTGAGTGAAATTAGTTTTATTAATGGAATTCACCACCAATTACATACATACAGTATTGGCTCAATGGATTGATTCACAAAAACATTATAGCCACTTACTTCAAACACTGATCAAAAATTATACAGAAATGAAAATTTAAAACTTATAAATATGAAGCCCTTTTCACAAATGTCTTCATAGTACATAACTACCTTTCTTCCTAAAAGGCACGATAAGTATTGTAAATATGAAGCCCTTTTCACAAATGTCTTCATAGTACATGACTACCTTTCTTCCTAAAAGGCACGATAAGTATTCATATCCTAAAACCAACTACACAGTTTATAAAAAGAAACTTTAGAGTTTAAAATTGAGCTGTATAGGCAGAAGTGTTAAAGAAGACATCATATAACATTGCCTGTTACCAGAATGAATCTTTCACTCTGCAGTGGAGTGTCCTTGAAACTTCGTTGCATGTTAAAGCCAGTGCGCTGGACTGAGACTCTAACACAGAACCTTATTTTTTGTAGGCAATGCTCTTACTGACTAACCTATCCAGAAATCTGCTCTCACAGATTAACTTCTGCCATTATCCTTCTTCTACTTCCCTAAGTTCGCAGAAGCTTTCTTGATTAAACTGCTGACCTAACACCCTCCCCCCCCCCCCCCTCAAAAAAAAGGGTATTGGAGAGAAACAGATTAGCCATAGCATAGTCTGTGATATAGGATGTTCATGAATCTGATGAGCACCAGAGTGACAATAAAGATGTGGCAGCCATAAGTTCCCAACAGTGACCATCTTCCGGCTAGGATTACTGGGATGTCACAGCTTTTTACACTGGACCCACTGCAGTTTATTTTTAGCCTCCCATCTTCGTGATGACACACAGTCAAATTTATTAATGAAGTAAATGAATATGTGGGGGGTAGTAAACTTTCGGGTGCTGTAGTTCTTACTTCTATGCTTACTAATAAAAACTGGAGAGGAATTCACATTATGCAAGAAACCATTTTCTAGTTTTATTTTTACCCAGGCACATTTCAGCACATCCTGTGCCATCTTCAGTGGGATTTTTGTTTATTTTCTTTCTGAAACTTATTGCTGCATATTAATAACATCTTGTGTAGTTTACATGAATATTTGGCTTAGAAGTATTTACATTTCATAATCGCTCCATCTGAAAATGTAAATACTTTGGAGACAAAAGTTTATTTAACCGACACAACAGATTAATATGTAACAATAATTCTCCAGAAAGAAAATAAACAAAAATTGTGTGGAAGATAGTACATAAAGTTCTGAAATATGCATGGGTGAAAACAAAACTATAAAAGTTACAATTCTGCTCCGGTTCTTGAGGAGAAGGTTTAAGTGCCTAATTGGAAAGGAATTTTTACCTCTGCACATTACAGCTCTTTCCTTGCTTGTGTGGGAATTGCGTTCTGTGTGTATCTGATGAATGTAGGTATCTGTAATAATGAATGTATGCACAGTGTAGTGTCATATTTGTGATGTACCATGACAGAAGACAGATGGTGAAATCCAACACCAGCATATAGCCTACTCCTCGTGAACAGCACCAAGGAGCTGCGAAGTTTAACATTATCATCCAAAGAACGCATCATCCTTGATGACGTCAAGATGTTTTTGAATTTAATACATGACACTGATGTTAACTCTGATAATTAGGTACTTCACCTCTTCTTGCTAGCCAAATACAGGTAGTGAAAATTTCTTCCAACCTCAGGATTTGAACCACTACATCGAAGTCAAGCGGCATTGCACAGGCACAAATTGAGTGACCTCAGCTGCAAAGGTAGGTTTATTTACCTTAGAGAATAGCACATCAACCAAATGAAAGGGGTTGTTACATCAACAATTACAGGGCAAGGGGAAAGACAACAGATAGACTACAGCTGAGTCAGCATAAGAAAATCCCAGACAGCTGCAGTGGGCTGCATGCAGCAGCTCCACATGCCTACCTCAAACAAACCATGAAATGTATTTTGTAAATATGTCTATTACACTGCCTCAGTGTTGCTGCAGCTGTTTAGAAAATTTTCGCCTATAGACGCTACTGCTATGCAGCTCAAAACTGGCGATACCACTGCAAACTGTCAGTAACCCTCTACACTCACTCTACTACAGAAAACTTACTTGAAATATCTGGGTGCACATATCCATATAGAAGTTTTATGAAGTGATTGATGATATGGGAAATAAAACTGTGAAAATCATAATGAATTAAATTTTCACTCTGCAGCGGAGTGCGTGCTGGTGTGATACTTCCTGGTAGGTTAAAACTGTGTGCCAGACCGAGACTTGAACTTGGGACATTGGCCTTTCGCGGGCAAGTGCTCTACCAACTGAAATACCCCAGCATGACTCATGACCTGTCCTCACAGCTTTACTTCTGCCAGTACCTCATCTCCTACCTTCCAAACTTCACAGAAACTCTCGTATGAAACTTACAGTACTAGCACTCCTGGAAGAAAGGATACTGCGGAGACATGGCTTTGCCACAGCCTGGGGGATGTTTCCGGAATCAAATTTTGACTCTGCAGTGCAATGTGCACTGGTATGAAACTTCGTGGCAAATTAATCTGTAGTTTTAATCTGACAGGAAGTGATATTGGGTCGTGGGTCATGCTTAGGTAGCTCAGTTCGTAGAGCACTTGCCCACGAAAGGCAAAGGTCCTGAGTTCGAATTCTTGGTCCAGCACACACAGTTTTCATCTGACAGGATGTGAAAATCATGGTGTATTTTCATTGATTAACATCAAGACTAGCGTAATCACAATAATATTCTATGGCAATTCAACATCATTATAAAATATTATTCCAATAACATGTGTATGATAATATAACGTGTTTAGTGTATGTGCACCAGCCTACAGCAAACTAAATAACCACACACACCAGCAACAGATTCTCAGTACATCAACCAACCTTATGAGATTTGAACAACTGGTATAAACTTGAAAATCAGTATTGTATTTATAAAGATAATATAAGAATAAAAATAACTTCTAATAAAAACTCAAAGTTGCTCTGACACCTGGAGGAGGAATTATACTGGAAAAAATATGCAATAATCTTCAACAAATTCGATACACCGAAAGACACTAAAAACAGTTCATGCTTGATAACTCTTGACTTCTTACAAAGATTTTGGGTGTATAACTGCTAGATACAGAAATAATACAATAATGTGAAAGATTTCCATTACACTTTCTAGCTTGAGCTGTGAAGTTCATCTAATGAAAAATATATCTCCTCTACATCCCACTCTTCAAAATGATGATTGTTTCTGAACAGAGTCGGATAGTGTTATTGATATAAAAAAACTAATATACTTGTATAAAATATGGCAAGCGGACTTCATTTTCCGGTAAAAATTTTTGGTTTCACTGCAGTTTCACCTGTTTATTACTAATAACTGTGCCAAGCTATTACGTAGACTTACTGTACTTCATGCACAATCATTTATTAAATACTTCACAAATAAAATACTATTTTGTTGATAACTTCGTTTTAAAACATACTGTTTGCAAGTGTTATTATTGTTTAAAAAAAAAGTTCAGTTTAGCAAAACAAACAAAAAAGGAAAATCATGAATACCGTGAAAGAGAATCATCAGATATGATTAGAGAAATAAAATCTGCTGCAGCATTAAAAACTATCAGTTCTTGCATATGGCTTCCTCAGGCACTTCTTTAAATAGTTGCATCATCATATGACGGAAATGTTTCAATAGGTTTGTCGTACTTTTCTTCACTACAAAAATTTTCTCACTCAGATGACCCAGTGTGATAATCATAGTTGAGTAAAACAGAAAGGCTTGCGTATTTAAATGAAAGGAGCAGAAACCAAAACCAAGCAGATACTGCGTTGACATCATATTACATGATACGTCATTTCAAAAATATACATATATCTGAATATTACCCACTCTAACCCACAATCTTTACTTACCTGAAGAAACAATTCAAATAATATTTCTTCCGTTACTTTTTCTGATATATTACCACAAAACACTGTTCTTTGATCTTCACTCATTATGTGACAGAGAGGTTATATTTCATCAACTTCACCGTGTACAGACAAAGTGCTAACAGTTGACTACACAGAAAAGCTTCTTCTATTGCGTGTCAATATTAACAACAATATTTTGACATCAGCCAAAGCGTTCGGGCAGAGAAGGGCAGTGAAATATAGTCTGTTTATACAACCATATTCCGTCATGAACAACAGACTACAGTACAGACACACATTACAATTCAAAGTTCAAACAATGTATAGTCTTTGACAAACCGTATGTTGGTTGGTGGAGGCAACGCTTTGTACTTTCATTAATGACCACTACAGCTAAATTTAATAATTTTGTCTGAAACAATGTTTGGTTTGAAAGCACACTTTCTATTGTAACGCGTATTTTAAAATCTTCATTTGAGCATGTATCTTTGTTTCTGGCGAAGCGAAGTTCGATATCTGTCGAATGAGTATATAGGATAGGTCGTTGTTGTTTTGGAGACGGAACGCGTGTTTATATTTTGTAGTCACGGAAATGAATGACTGTGTTGTCACTGTTGTGTTTGAATTGTTACAATTGTAGACATATTGGCGTGAAGCTTGTCAGAGACTTTGGAATGTGATTCGTATTCAATTTTGGACGATAGTTCTATGTGCTTTGAGCTACACTAGTAACTGGTTACTAACTGGCAACTGCTGTTGAGCAGGATGGTGAAGTGTATGTTTATGTAAATGTGCACCGTTTTTACAGAAGTGTATTCCAGCTATAAAACTAACGACAATGCAACCGGTGAGTCGTATTGTGGCCGTGCGAATTGTGCCCCTCTGCTGGACCTCGTGTAGGCATATCTTCTGCTATAATATATGGGGCTTAAAAGCGCATAACCAAGCTGAATCGCAGCGACCGGCCGATATTATCCGTAACTCTTCATCAAAATTTTTACATACAGCGAGTGCTGAGGACAAGATTAGTTTGTCAGATGGCAACAAATCAACACTTCGAAAACTTGTTGAGGACGTTGGTATCGATGAAGAAACATTTAATAAAGCCTTTCGTAAGGAACCGAGATTGCTTGATGTACACCCCTCAATATGGGAAAATAGTTTGAAGGCATTACGAGCTTGTGGTTTTTCTGGAAAAGAGTGCCTAAGCATGTTCATAGCATCACCGTCGTTATTGAAAACTAAGCCCGATGCTCTATTATCGGGCGTGAAAAACTGGCAAAGCACTGTCCTTGGCGGACAGAAGCTGATTTCATTGCTCACGTTATGTCCGCAGCTGTTATTCGTCGAACGCCACGAAATTTATAGAAGATTTCCTGTTTTGAAAACACTGTCATCACAGGACAATGTTGTGGAACTCCTGAGACGTTATCCAGACTACATGTTCGTAGACTGGAATGACTTCTTGGCTAAAGTGAATTATGTGGAAGAAGAGATGAAAATAAACAGAATTCAAATATCAAAGTGTGATCTATTGAGTTGTTCACTACTTGAATTAAGGACTAGACACATGTTCTTAGAACGTACTGGTAACTACATTCCTCCAAATCCTAAAACGGCAGAACATTTGCCAAACAAAAATCCGAGTTTGAGGCAAATAATAGATAGTGATGATATCCATTTTGCAACAAAACTTGCAGGAGTGACGGTAGAAGAATTTGAGGTTTTCCGGGAACTATATAAAGAAGAACTTAAACTGTTTATGATTACTCTGATTCCGACTGAATTTGCCCATGGTTGTGACAAAATCGCTAATAAATAAATATTTTATGCTCCCTACTTTTTTATTCTCATGTGTTTGTTGAGTGTGTTACCTATGTGAAATATTCTTTTTAGTTACATTCAGATCCCTCCCAAAGTTGTTTGAAGATACAAGTCTTTCATTGTGTTATTTATAATTCAATGTAATACTGACATTTATTTACAGTTGTGTGCAAATGGGTCTGTCGCTTATTTGTTGGAGACATTGATAGTAGTTGTAGGAAAGGGATAAAGCATAGTGGTACATTTTCATCAGCTTGTGGCTGTTTCAGCCAAAGGGATGGTGACATAATTTGGGTCAACAGAAACATCCGATCTCACGCGTCGGCTTTGACCCGTGACGTAAGGGTGTTGTGGTGTGTGACGTCATTACGGCGCGGAGTTTGGCTTGTGAGTGTGGCGTGTTTGTAGATGTTGCCTCGTTGACGTTATCTTAGTAGGAGTTTTAGGGCCTGTAATATATAGTTTACCTTTTTACTGTACTTTTTGTTTTAACGTCGTCTATGAGGCTTTTATCAGTTTGCCATTAGATTGTTCAATCTTTATGGTCTATATGTTTTGTCGCTACTCGTTATGTCTAATGAATCAATATTGTTTTTTTCTTTTTTTTTTATTTGTTTCTTTTTTTTTATCTTTTGATTGACCTACACATTGATCTGTAGCGTAGCCCTGAATACGAGGTTAGGTTGGGAGTTTTTTTTGGGGGGGGGGGGGGTCAGGGGGGGGGGCGCAGCCCGCCCCCCCTGCCTGGCCTTGAGTACCACTTGTTTATTATTATCTTTGTTTGCTATCAATGTTAGCAGATTGTTCTTGTGAAACCTTTGTGTGTGTTGTTTTTCTATGTGTTTTCGTCTTCGTGATACGTATGCAACGTTTTTGTATCCGCCATATTGGAATTGTCGTTTATGGTCGTTTCCGCCATATTTGTGACGTCATGGGTCAAAGCCGACGGGTTGGATCGGACGCTTACACACACATTTTATAGTTCCTTCGGTGAAAAAACAAAGAGAAAATAAGTCAGATCATAATTATTAAATTGTCATTACTTCATCTTCCCCCCCCTTCAAATTTAATAATTTCATTAAGTATTTTCATATTTCATTACCACCATCTTCAAGCACAGTCTATAAAACTCTACACTCGTAGTTGCTTTAGTTAAAATATCTACCACTTGTTCCTTGGAGCTAATGTATAGAAAATTCAGACGTACTTTTATATATGGCTTTCATATGAAACTGTATTTAATATCCACATGTCGTAGTCATCTATGTTCCATTTCTATGATATACATATGCTTTACTGATCTTCATAAATGGTTGGTGTTTTCACAAGTATTTTAAATTCTTCAAGAAGATCCTTCAGGTGCGGGGTGTCTGTTGTAGCTGTTGTCAAAGGTGTATGTTCTGCTTTTGTTAATAGTGAAACACATGTCTGTCTCCTTGTTGCCCAACAAACAGTATTTCCAAAATCCTCTTATGGATTTTTTTGTCTTATACGCTTCCTCAGTCAGAATCAATTTAGCAGAAAAGAACATTTGAATTTCCCTTTTTGTAACACAGATCAACATAAGGGTACCATTAACACATTGAAGAATTCATTTCAAATCTTACCAGTAGAATTCAGTTGATTTATTTTGATGGCTACTAAAATAGTTAATTGATGCACTTATGTTTAGTGTTGTAACTGTCATTACATACATCAAACAACCTTCTTTTTTTTCCAACCAGGTCACCACAAAATTCTTCACTGGGGGTTGCCTTCAGTGTTTTACAGGATTTACAGTCTTCCATGTTGAATCTTTTCAATAACTTTTCAGGATAGCACATTGCCTAAGAAACATTTTCCGATTGGTCCTCTGTGTACTTATTCCAAGAAATAATATTTCTCCAAGTTCTCGCATTTGAAATTTTATTTTTAACATCATCTTAATATTGGTGATTTTGCTTTTTTGGTCCCCAGCAGTTAGATTGTCATCTAAGTATAGCAGCAAATAATTATTATAAATCATCAGTGCTTTGAAATAGACACATCTATTGCTTCAAATTGTCAAAACCCGATTTCCTTTATAAAATTATCAAACATAGAGTTCCAACCTCTTGAGGAACTTTTGTATAAATTTCTTGAGTATTTCTGCATGTAGGAATGCATTTTGTACATCCATTTCTTCTATCAACAAATCGTGTTTATTCACCTTATTAAGGAAAGTCCTCAATGTCGTGATTGGAGCAACTGGAGTGGATCTCATATCCTGATACCTAAACATAACATTTAGTAACTAAATGTGCCTTATATCTTTCAGTATTTCTAGATGCAGCTCATTTTACTTTATGTGCAGGAAGTGGTGCATAAGACCAGATTTCATAAGATAGCAGTGTGTCTAGTGTACCTTTACTGCTTTTGTTCATTCCTCTTCTTCACCCTGACCCTTCACATCTGTAAAATTCTGAGGTGCGTTTTCACAAATGCTCCTGCAGTCAAGGGTAATGATGCATAATTCTCCAAATATCTAGATTTTCTTGTTATTCCATCACTTTACTGCAGAGGTTCTGCTTCCCACATTTCATATCAAATCATAGGCTCTGAGTTGTCGTAAACAGTTTGTTCAGTTTCCTCAAAGTTCATTTCATTCTGATGTCCTTGATCTTCTGCTGTGTTCTGTGTTGTAATGTCCATTTGAACAGTCTCCCTTAAGATCCAATCATAACTACTTCAGCCTTCAAATAAAAACTTATCTTCTTCAAAAATTACATCTCTTCAAAATACAGTCTTTTGTGGTTTGGGGCACCATAATCTGTAACCATTGGGACAATATCCAGTCATGAAACATTTTAAAGACATGGTGTCAAACATACTTGTCACTACTCTGTAAGTCTTTCTTCACACAGGATGGCTGCAGGATCTCTGGCTGTTCATTATAAAATTTCAAATCGAAACACCTTCAAAATCTAAATTTCAAGTTTTATTTTATTCCTGCTTCCAGTTTCAGCATTACACTATGTCATCTTCAGGCCCCCTGACCGAAACGCCGGAAGAATCCCACCTCCTGTGCAGTTGATATGGTGGTCAGCATACAGTTGTTGGTATCCATAGGTTTATTTTTTAAAAAAGTGATCCCTTCAATCATCACTCGCAGGTTGTTAGACCTGAAGATGGTGTAGTGTATCGCCGAAACTGGTAGCAAAAATAATATAAAACTTGAAATTTAGAGTTTTGTTGAGACATTTTTTGCTTTGAAACGTGCATGCATGCGACACCCCATAAACACATAGTTTCTTCAAATTTAGCTTCCTCTCATACTATAGGGTTGCAGGAATTTGTCCATCAAAAGCTGAAGTAGGACTGCTTCTGGCCAAAATTGTTTTCCAGGCTTGCATCCAGAATCATACAATGAAAATTTTCAGTGATAGTATGATGCAGACATTTTGGAACTGCATTTTGCTGAGCTTTATAGCTTTTCATAAAATTGAACTCCACCCCCTTTTCTTCAAAGAATTTCATTTGAAATGTGTGCACGACTCTTGACACATATAAATCAGCTAATGTTCATGTTAAAATGAGCAGTAGCCATTCCGTGGTATACTTTAAAACAACAAAACACTTAAGTCTTTGATCATATACTTCAAAATAATGAAACAATTCAGTGTTTGATTGAAGAATATAAGCTGTTGTAAAGTGAGTATATGCTTCAGTGAAAGTCACTATATATTACTTTCAATCAAAAGAAACATGTTATGGGGCCAAGCACATCACTATACCTGTATATCGGTTCAAGTGGTTGTTTGGCTTGAAAATGAGACTGAATATGTGGTAATCATGTTTGTTTCCCCTCTATGCAGATCAAACATTTATTTACACGTTCAGAAAATGTTGCTTTGTCCAGTCCCTCTGCTACATAATGAAGCGTCTTCATATATTTGAGGTTCGAATATCCTGAGAGTTTATGCCCCAAGTGTACATCGCTTCCTCAAACACGATCACTACACATGGAATTATAGGGGTGGTGAGCAGCAGACTAGTATAAATTACTCTTGTTGTGACTTACTTTAGTCTGGACTACTTTAGCAGGTTACCCCATAGTAATACACTGTTGAAGAGCACAACTTCTGTTTACTTGTTGAATTGTAACTAAAGTAGTAACACTTTGTTACTAAAGAAGAAGCCATTTCTGCATCATGGTGGCACGTCCATTTTGTTTGAAAATGTTTATTGCCAGCAGACATTATTGCACATTTTGAAAATAATGTTGTGTTAACATAATTTCTGCTGGAAAGTATTATTAAAAATCAAAGAAGCTAAATGCTGTGGATGACTTGTTCAGTCCTTAACCCCGCCATCTACAGCTGACACTGTGCATTATTGGTGAAATACATATTGTGTCTGTTTTGCAGCTGTATATATACATGATGTAAGAGAAATTCATATGTAAGCTGCAATCGGGCATTTAAATAAATCCAGTGGTGACAAGTGAAAATTTGTGCTAGACCGGGACTTAAAACTGGATTTCCTGCTTAACCCGAGTGGTCGTTTTAACTGCTTCAGTTATGTGGGCATGCTTTCTGTCCAGCCCAGATTCTCAACTTGTCATACACTACACGAGTAGCGTCCACTGTCCATTGTCCTCATCACTTGCAGCTTCACCTTATTCGCACAAGTTTGTGTATCCACACTGAGGGTATCACTATTTGCTGTCAAGATGAGGACGTGTGAAAGGACACAATTTTTTGAGTCAAGGGTCATATATATACATGACATAAGAGAAATGCAGACCACACCTGCAATTGGGCATGAAATAAATTCTGATAGAAAAGAAATTCTTGCAGTTTCTGTATAGTTCAGCTTATAGTCCAGAAGGACAAAGTACAGGTAATCTGTACACAGTCTGTAACCTCTATGACACTCTGGACCCTGCTAATTCAATAGAAATCCTGGCTTTTCCTTGATATATTTTCTTTGTTCTGTGGCATGAAAACATGCAGTGGCTTTAAGGCAATTGAAGAACCAGCATTTGAAGCTGACTGCTGAATGATTCTACTGCTGCTGACATACATTGTGTGTACGGAGCCTGAAGGTTAGATGCGAGAAATTAGGGTTCGTGTGGAGGCATACAGACAGTTGTTTTTCCCTCGTTCTATTTGCAAGTTGGACAGAAGGGGAAATGACAAGTTGTGGTACAGGGTACTTTCCGCCATGCACCATACGGTGGCTTGGGAGTGTCGATGTAGATGAAACTGTTTATCAGACTGTTTCAAAACTTTTTCAGCAGTTGTATGATAGATTGTGATGACATGCCTTACTACGATTTGATAAGAACTATTGTGAAAGATTCACAGTCCACAAAGAAGTTGCAATCTAGGAGACAAAGCACTGTTCTTGTCAGAATGATGCAGTAACGGCTCAAGCATACCAAGCAGCGATTCAAAAAATTCCTTACAAAACCTAAATCATTGTTGCTATAATCACAGATGGAGTCTCTTCTCTCCAATAAAACCCCTATTTGTGTGATGTACACCTCTTCCTCATTTCCAAACATTCTTCATAGTCCAGGTAATCACAGAATTCAATGTCTGGCATGAAGAAACAAAGGAACGCACCTTACTCTCTTACTGCTGCTTAGGAGTAAATTTTGGTCTTATTTCCTCCTCAAGTTATTAATGTGGTTGTGTGCTCTTTGATGGTGCACTCCAGCAGTTATGGAGTAAATAAATTTACTTCAAGGTAAATGAAAACTTTACTCCTTAAGTTTAGTACTGTTGACTTGAAGTACCTGGCCATTTCTGATTTACACAATGACAATGAAGTGTTTAGTAAACCTGACGCTACAAGGACACCTTTTATTTTAACTCGAAATTTCTGTTCACGGGCGATGCTTTCAACATCAACTCCTCTGACCTTCCTGCGAACAAAAGTGTATCTGTTTTGGTAACCTTTACTGTTGGACTTTCCACTTCCTTTACATCAAAAAGTAGATTCAGTAACTAAATGTTTTGCACCCCACCTCTGCCCCCCCTGGCTCATAGCTTCCCCCCCCCCCTCCCTCTACCCCCCTCCTCCCCTCCCCCCTCCGATTCTCGAGTCCAGAAATCACTCTTCTCTGCCATCTGGATAACTTATGGTAACAGTTTGGAAAGAAAAATTATTTTCACTTCCATCTCTTTCTTGTAAACTTTATGCTACATTTTCCAAATTTTTACTTTGATGTATTTTTGACAATTTAACTTTGTACTGTGCCCTAATATTATCTGGCTTCCCACATCTGTAACAAATGGACCTATATTTAGACCGAACTTTGGTTGCATCGTACATTTCTTGAAACTTGATTGTCACTTGTTACTTCCTTCGATCTTACTGTGAGATAAATGCTGTCGATGAAGGTAATTCATTTAATGACCTTTTGCTACCTTTATAGTTATTATAATTTACTTCTTTGTCTAATAGTCTACCCTTTACAAAACTTGGCCCAATAACTCCCTTGATGAGGTTTCCAAGACAGTAACAACATGGTATTCTGAAGGCATTGTTTGTAACAAACCACACGTGTATCAGTTGCTTCAGTATTAGCACCCGATGCTTTCAAATCGTGTATTATCTTAACAAACTTTGAAAAAAAATTTTAAAGAGTATCATCATTTGCATTAAATTTCGTGGTCAATACAGTCTTTCTTAAAAAATTGATTAGCCATATCTCTTCGCTCAAAAGTTTGAATTAATGAATTCCACAAGTCATGTGTAGTTTTCTTGTCCTAGGCTTACTCCAAGTAACTGAAATTCTTTGGATTATTTGTGACTTACACTTCTTATCGTTTTTGCTAAGTTCTCCTAGAAGAGCTTTCTTCTATGCATGTTGTTCAGCTGTGTCAGAGTACACTCTACCATTTCTGTGTAGGACTTTTCTAAAAGATCAATAATTCTCTCTCACTTAAATTTCTGGTTTCTAAAATTCATGTCATAGAACAGTGATATCCAGTACTTCTCCATTGCCACAGCCATGACTGTGCATTATGAATTAAATTAATTAATTAGTTTTACACCTTCATTTATTGTACTGTATAACCTGGCACCTGGGCCCATAACATATTGTTAATGTGGAAAAAGTATGAGATAGGAATGTAACACTATTATATTATTATTAATATTATTAAAAAGAAAGATGATGAGACTTACCAAACAAAAGCGCTGGCAGGTCGATAGACACACAAACAAACACAAACATACACACAAAATCTAGCTTTCGCAACCAATGGTTGCCTCGTCAGGAAAGAGGGAAGGAGACAGTGGATTTTATAGCAGCGGTAGTGTTGAAAGCGGAAAAAAAAAAAAAAAAAAAAAAAAAAAAAAAAAAAAAAAAAAAAAAATTTGGTTTGGAAGTGGGTTACGTATTATTACGTATTATTGAGTATATATCGGCGGGATAAAATTGAATACTGGATTACGGTAAAAAAGGAGAAGGTGAAAAGAAAGTAAAACTGCTGGCAAAAACAGAAGGAGGAAATAAGATGACAGAAAAGACTACGAAATGTAACAGTGACAATAACAATAACAGACGTGATTGTGGGGTTCAAATTAATGATATGAATATAATAGAGGGAAACGTTCCACGTGGGAAAAATATATTTAAAAAGAAAGATGATGAGACTTACCAAACAAAAGCGCTGGCAGGTCAATAGACACACAAACAAACACAAACATACACACAAAATCTAGCTTTCGCAACCAATGGTTGCCTCGTCAGGAAAGAGGGAAGGAGAGTCTCCTTCCCTCTTTCCTGACGAGGCAACCATTGGTTGCGAAAGCTAGATTTTGTGTGTATGTTTGTGTTTGTTTGTGTGTCTATCGACCTGCCAGCGCTTTTGTTTGGTAAGTCTCATCATCTTTCTTTTTAAATATATTTTTCCCACGTGGAACGTTTCCCTCTATTATATTAATATTATTATATTGTTACATTCCATCTTGGATTTCCCATTGTTTAAAATTACCAGGTATTTAGATAAGTAACATCAACTTCTTATTTATCACAATTACAACCAATGTGCATTCATGAAGACAAGATGCAGAACAGGAGGGGCAAGATGGGAATAACAACAACAACAACAACAACAATAATAATAACAATAAGAAGAAGGGGGGGGCACACACAGAGAAATGCTAATACTAATAATAATAATAAACCCCGTGGAGGCCTGGGAAAAGAATAGGCCTCCGGTATGTTCTGCCAGTCGTAAAAGGTGATGAAAAGAACAAACCACTAACAGGGCTAACCCCCCTTTTAGTGTGATTAGTTGGTACAAGACAGAACTAATGAAGCCTTGGACAAGTGCCGTCGTGGTCGGGGACGGCGCTCGAACCCTATGCCCGTCCACAATGGTAACAACACTGCTGGCCACACGGAAAATGATTTAAATCCAAATAGAGGTGTTTTGCAGTATATGCTTCCTGCAACCACTGTAGAAGGAAAATAAACACAGAGGATGAGATGGTCAGGTGAAGTTAACCGACACCTCATGTTCTGTTATTACCAAGCAACAAACTTAGGAACCAAAACAGCTGGATACAGATCACAAGTATACACAACATTTATTACCAGATACCCAGAATTAAAATTTTTAACAGAACAACGACTAGCTGATCAGATCCGCGTAATAATCAAAAATAACAGGATACCCCAGTCAGAATTAGAAAACATCAAATAACAAGTACAACAAATACTGGAACAAAATAATGTGCAATCAGAAGAAGAAAATACAGCAATGGACTCAACCATCCCAGACCAAACAAACAAAGAACAACAAGCATCAATTAAACAATCAGAGGAAAACGAAATCTTAGGACAGCCACCAGAACAAGCACAAATAGAACACGAAGTGACACACATGTTAGATATAGAAGAAAAATTTCAGCTGAAATATATAGAATACAAAGACACAAATACAGACATTAGACCATCCTTGCATTGACCACCAAATAAACCACAACTCGAAACAACAATAACAACTATCAACACAATCATACACAACAAAATAAATGAAAATACAACTATGGAAGAGTTACAACTACTGTTTTATATAGGAGCACTCACTACACTAAATATACACACTAGGCAGAGATCAGAACCAACCAACACACAGAAGAAACCCACAAAACCAGCATGGCAACACAGGCTACAGATCAGAATAGAAAAACTGAGAAAAGACATTGGACAGTTAACACAATTTATAAGAAATGAAATATCAGACAAAAAACAAAAAAGGTTAGGTAAAATCTCACAACAAGAAGCGATAGAGCAGTTATATGAAAAGAAGCAGAAATTACAGGCATTGGCCAAACGACTTAGAAGATACAAAAAAAAAGTGAAAATAGAAGGAAACAAAACCAAACATTCAACACAAACCAAAAGAAATTTTACCAGACAATAGATAACACACATTAAAATAGACAATCCACCAAACATAACAGACATGCACATTGGATACAAGCAGAAACAGACACATACAAGATGATACCGCGGATGCCTGAAGTGATAATTTTGCAACATGAAGTCACCCGAGCAATTAATTCTACGCACAATTGGAAAACCTCTGGAAAAGATAAAATAGCAAATTTCTGGCTAAAGAAGTTCACCCAACACATTCACATCTAACTAAATTATTTAACATATATTTAAAAAGAAAGATGATGAGACTTACCGAACAAAAGCGCTGGCAGGTCGATAGACACACAAACAAACACAAACATACACACAAAATTCTAGCTTTCGCAACCAACGGTTGCCTCGTCAGGAAAGAGGGAAGGAGAAGGAAAGACAAAAGGATATGGGTTTTTAAGCGAGAGGGTAAGGAGTCATTCCAATCCCGCTCCCGGGATTGGAATGACTCCTTACCCTCTCCCTTAAAACCCATATCCTTTTGTCTTTCCTTCTCCTTCCCTCTTTCCTGACGAGGCAACCGTTGGTTGCGAAAGCTAGAATTTTGTGTGTATGTTTGTGTTTGTTTGTGTGTCTATCGACCTGCCAGCGCTTTTGTTCGGTAAGTCTCATCATCTTTCTTTTTAAATATATTTTTCCCACGTGGAATGTTTCCCTCTGTTATATTCATAAATTATTTAACAGTTACGTTGCAGACCCATACACAGTCCCTGATACACTTACACAAGGAATAACTTATCTGAAACCTAAAGATCAAGCAAACCCAGCAAAATATTGCCCATAACATGCCTACCAACAATATGCAAAATATTAACTTCAGTCAGTACACAGAAATTAATGACACATACAAAACAGAACAAAATTATAAATGAAGAACAAAAAGGCTGCTGCAAAGGAGCACGAGGATGTAAAGAGCAACTGATAATAGATGCAGAGGTGAGATATCAAGCTAAAACTGAACAAAGGTCGCTACACTACGCATACATTGATTACCAAAAAGCTTTTGATAGTGTACCCTGTGGTGTCACCGCCAGACACCACACTTGCTAGGTGGTAGCTTAAATCGGCCGCGGTCCATTAGTACATGTTGGACCCGCGTGTCGCCACTGTCAGTACTTGCAGACCTAGCGCCACCACATGGCAGGTCTAGAAAGACGGACTAGCACTCGCCCAGACGACATTGCTAGCGACTAGACGTACGAAGCCTTCCTCTCATTTGCCGAGAGACAGTTAGAATAGCCTTCAGCTAAGTCCATAGCTACGACCTAGCAAGGCGCAGTTAATCATATCTGGAGAGAGTCTTACTTGTATTCACCATAAACGATGTATACCAAAAGGATGGATTAAAATTAAGTATTCCCAAAGCAACGTACTTTTCTTATTAGCATTCATTGAGCATCCTGTTTCAGACTTCACGATATTTTGGGTGAGTTTATAGCGTGCATAACGGCCCCCTCAAAATAACACTGTGTCGGCACTTCTGTCGACACATCACACCCCACTCATGGTTACTACAAATAATGGAAATATACAAAGTAGATCCTAAATTGATACAGTTCATAAACATAGTAATGAAAAATTGGAAAACCACACTTAATATCCAAACAAATTCAAATAATATCACATCACAGCCAATACAGATTAAGCGTGGAATATACCGAGGAGACTCATTAAGTCCTTTCTGGTTCTGCCTTGCTCTGAACCCACTATCCAACATGCTAAATAATACAAATTATGGATATAATATTACTGGAACATACCAACACAAAATCACACATTTGCTATACATGGATGATCTAAAACTACTGGCAGCAACAACTCAACCAATTACTAAAGATAACAGAAGTATTCAGCAATGATATAAATATGGCTTTTAGAGCAGACAAAAGTAAGAAAAATAGCATAGTCAAGGGAAAACACACTAAACAAGAAGATTACATATTGGATAACCACAGTGACTGCATAGAAGCGATGGAAAAAACAGATGCCTATAAATATCTAGGATACAGACAAAAAATAGGAATAGATAATACAAATATTAAAGAAGAACTAAAAGAAAAATATAGACAAAGACTAACAAAAATACTGAAAATAGAATTGACAGCAAGAAACAAGACAAAAGCTATAAATACTTATGCTATACCAATATTGGCCTATTCATTTGGAGTAGTGAAATGGAGTAACACAGAACTAGAAGCACTCAATACACTTACACAATCACAATGCCACAAATATAGAATACATCACATACATTCAGCAACAGAAAGATTCACATTAAGCAGAAAGGAAGGAGGAAGGGGATTTATTGACATAAAAAAAAACCTACGTTATGGAAAGATAGACAATTTCAGAAAATTCTTTAAGAACGAGCAGAAACTAGCAAAATACACAAAGCAATCACTCATATAAATACATTGGCTACACCACTGCAATTTCATAACCACTTCTACAACCCTCTAGATCACATAACATCAACTGATACGAAGAAAGTAAATTTGAAAAAGAAAAGACTACATGGCAAGCACCCGTATCATCTAACACAGCCACACATCGATCAAGACGCATCCAACACATGGCTAAGAAAAGGCAATATATACAGTGAGATGGAAGGATTCATGATTGCAACACAGGATCAAACAATAAACACCAGATATTACAGCAAGCATATTATTAAAGATCTCAATACCACAACAGATAAATGCAGACTTTACAAACAACAAATAGAAACACTAGAGCACATCACAAGTGGATGTACAATACTAGCAAATACAGAATACCCCAGAAGACATGACAATGTAGCAAAAATAATACACCAACAACTTGCCATACAACATAAACTAATAAAACAACACATTCCCACATACAAGTATGCACCACAAAATGTACTGGAGAATGATGAATACAAATTATACTGGAACAGAACCATTATAACAGATAAAACAGCACCACATAACAAACCTGACATCCTACTCACCAATAAAAAGAAGAAATTAACACAACTAATCGACACATCAATACCCAATACAACAAATATACAGAAGAAAACAGGAGAAAAAATTGAAAAATACATCCAACTGGCTGAAGAGGTCTAGGGCATGTGGCATCAGGATTAAGTTGACATTATACCAATTACACTATCAACTACAGGAGTCATACCACACAATAGCCACCAGTACATCAACGCAATACAGCTAAATCCAAACGTATATATACAACTACAGAAATCTGTAATTATTGATACATGTTCAATTACCCGAAAGTTTCTAAATGCAAGGTAACATATGCTGTACAGTTAAAAGGAAGTCACGCTTGATCAATGTCTGCGTCAATTTCCATTTTTAACCAGACATAACGTCTGAGAAAGGAAAGAAATAATAATAATAATAAGAAGAAGAAGAAAGAGGGAGGGGGGAACCACATATGAAGAAGTGAAAAAAAAGAGAGAAGTCAAAATTAAATTTTCATTACTTCAACATAAACGAGTCAAGTATGGCATATACTGATTGGCAACATGAATGCTCATGGAGTACAGTCATTGCTGAGGTTGCCAAGAGAAAACAAGATTAGTTAACAATATGAAACCACAATGATAGAGGAGAAACGGCAAATGGTTCATGTCAAAACAAAATAACAAAAATTTTCAAAATGACATCCAAAAATATAAAGGGGCATCCCTGAAAATAATCGAATACGATAATGCTCTCAAACATATAAACACTTGAAAATATCATATCGCAATGGGGAAGTTGGATTTTGCACAGGGAGGTAAATGTAACTATGGGATACGTGATGTATATTAAAAAAATTGTCGTGGTGTATTTTTTGACTCCACCAACCCTTAAACAGACTGACCTTGGCATGAGCTATACTACTCTATAATCTGTCACCATAAAGGATTGTCATCTGTACTAAAACTAAAAAGGTCTAGTAAACAATACAATCTAAGCCACTACTTGCTAATTGTAAGAACCACACATTGTAAGAAACATACGGCAACATCTACAACTGAAACATACTAATAAAAACAGGCCAGATGACACTAGACTCAAGAAAAATTCATCGTAATCTATTTCCTTCCATTCCCAATGTTTCATTGAATGTGAGGTGCTCGGAAGATGGGAAATCAAATATTCAGCTGCAAAAGGAGCTTCAGACAGGTAAATTATCATCTGTTGATGGTAACAGTCCCGTATGTGGATGAATCACGAGAGCAGTTGACCTTACATACTGCTGAAATTGTTTAGGAAGTGTAATTTTGTTGTCAACTGGATGAAATTGTAACCAAATGATTTTTAGTGTCTCGTCAAAGCAGTGTTAATCACAGTGATGTTAGTGTCAGCTTCATTTTTTTCTGTCTCCAGATAGAACTGTAGTAATTTCTGCTACTAGCACCATAGATGTGAAAGTGGCAAATTTAGTGACAATTTTTTCTTCGGTGTCACAGCTTGAATGGCTATGCCACTGAATAAGCTGTTTGCTGAGTTCCTTTGCATTCCTTATGGCATGCTCTAGCCCATGTGATGTGCCCAACTTAACCAAGCTGATGCATAATGTTGACTTTACGGCAGCAAGAAAATTCAAGAAATGTGCCAGTGTAACCTTGGTCTAGGAGGGAGTATGCTACACTAGCTGAAAAATACAAGTGCCTATCAAATTTAAGTGACATTTTACTATCTGAAATCCCATAAGCAGTTTAAGAGAAATCATGTTATTTAGAACTCTGGGTCAGTTTGGAAATTTGAACCAAAATGTTGTGTGGAAGTTTATGGCATCCGGAACTTGTGTACTCTGCTAATGAATCACTCCAGCTTTATGCAGTTAAGTGAGACTAGTAACAGTTTAAAAACAGCAGACACACAGAATACCAAGCTTTGTTTATTCTTAGTTGCTGTTATGCCAGTATCACAGTACTGCAGCTTTAATTTCCTTCTATGTGACCGTGAGGTTGACTGATCGAAGTGCATTATGCAGTTTGGTGCAAAGTGATATCTTTACCTCCCTGGTCTATTTTTATGTTTTGTAATTCGTTTATGCTACCAGTGTTTCTTTCAAAGTTAATTTTCTGAATAAATTGAGGTTTTATGTTATTGTAAAAAGAGAGAGAGAAATGGTATGTGGAGATTATGCCATGAACTATAATGCATTGAATGACTGAATGCTTGTCCAACACTGGATCGCTGTCTGGCACCTGACACAGCTGATTTTAACTATGCCATTAGTGGTACATCTGTTTTCTGTGTAATTGATTGCACAAGGCCAAGGAAGCCATAAAGAAAATGACCATTATAATGCCATTCAGTGTAGTCCATTACAATTTTATGCCATATAGTTTGCCCAACACTGCATAGATGTGGCAGAGATTTATGCATAGTGTCTCATGTGATCTCCAGTTTGTTTTTGCCATATTGATGAGATACTGATCTTTCATACATCCTTGCAAGAACATTTACAACATTTGTGCTAGCTCTTTGAATTCCTTGAAGACTTTGATATCCTCATTAATGCAATGAAGCTTGTGTTTGCAAAAATGGAGATTTCTTTTCTGGTATATAAGGTCTTCTCCACTGGATTAGCACCACAATGTGATGAGTTTTTAGCCATTCAAAATATGGCATGCTCTACCACATACAAGGGCCTTAGACGTTTTATGGGTGCAGTAAATTTTTACTGCCATTATTTACCACTCCTGCAGTTGTGCAGCAGTATTTTGATCTGCTTCTCTCCAGGGAAAACACTTCTGGAACAGAAAAATTGTGCAGTTTGCGGAATCATCTAAAGCATTTGAGGAGATGAAGAAGTACTGGCACATGCAACATTGCTCGTACATTCAAAACCCAGCATCCCTACTGGACTTTATGTCGAGGCCGGTCAGATAACGGAAGGCACGGCCTCACAGTGAAAAATACATGGTTCTGGGCAAATCCTGGCATTTTTTTCTAGGCATCTTACTGAGACACAAACTAAATGAAGCACTATAGAAGGGAGCAGCTCGTTATGTACCAGGCCGTCAAACATTTCCATCCCATTTTGGAGGGCCAACATTTTGCCAGTCTTACAGACTGTCAACCACTCACTGCTATTTTACGGCAACTGACTGAACCTGATTTACTCCATTAGTGCCACTTTGTCAAATTTGCAGCTCAGTTTACTATAGACATGCACCACATCAAGTGCAAGGAAGCCTGCCTTTCCAATAATATTGCCAGTGTTACAATGGTGGACTGGGCTAAAGTTGCAGATTGCAACGGTTTGTCTGTGACTTGCATTTTCATCATTTCTTTTGACTAATGTGTCAATGGACAGATCTAGAAATGATATGTGGTGTGACTGCAATGGTAGCCATCTAACACCTTCAATTCCACAAAAATATCATCATGAAGTCTTTAATGTCATTCACAACTTGTCTCACCCTGGCATCAAACCCACAATGAAACTTGTGACAAGCAAGCTGGTCTGGCCTGAGCTTAAAAAAGACTACTGCTTGTGGCATGCTCCTGCATCTTGCGCCAGAAAACCAAAGTTACATGCAATGATTTGTGATTTTCTTCTCCTGATGGCACGTTTTGCATACGTGTATGTGGATCTCATTGGCCCATTACCTGTATTGACGGTCACCGTTGCTTACTTATACTTGATCATTATACCAGATGGCAAAAGGCTGTACCATTTGCAGATATCACAGCTGAAACCACTGCTAAGGCACTTGTGAGTGCCTGGCTTTCTTGCCATGATATTCCTCTTACAGTACCTGTGGTCATTGGCCCTCAGTTTGAGGGTTCTCTGTTCAGTGAGCTACTTAATGTTTGTGACAGTTATAACACTCATACCACAAGCTCTTTGATTGCCAGTAATGGCACAGTGGAGCTCATGCCCCACTCCCTGAAATCTATTCTCATGTGCCACAAAAATGCTTGGGTTGATTCATTGCCATGGGCTTTGTTCAGTCTATGCATGGCCATAAAGAATGATTTGTCTTGCTTGGTGGTACAATTGGTATTTAGTGAACAGCTGTGGGATCCTGGTGGCTTTATCATGCCAACACTCCATACATCTCAGTCGTCCTGTGACCACACAAGTTTTCTACAAAAACATGAGTTTCTCATAAAAGAACAAAGAACTTCAACCACATAACTCACAATACCGTGGACAATGTCATCCTTTCATTGTCAAAGATTTGGAAATTGCGACACATGTTTGTCTGTTACGATGATGCCATACATCCATCTCACTCTTCTAAAGAGGAGGAACAAATGCCTGCATCATCCACAAAACTGGTTTCCATGAAACTGTGTCCACTGTGTGACGTAATGGTTCAAACACCGGCAGCCAGCCTCTCAGCCCTGCAATTCAAACCAGGCCACAGTCCACAGGCCAATGCCCTGCCAGTTTAGCAGCATCAGCAGATACAGCTCTCACAGCTGGTGCTTCTGCTTGAGGGATTTTGTGGCTGGTCTTCAATAAAGGGGGGCTTCTACAACTGTCAGCACATGAATACAGGGTTTTTCAGGACCACCTAGCTGGCGAGTCATCACAGCTGTGCCGTCTGATTAAACACAGTCTTGTGTCAGTCATCACGGCATCAATGACACTGCATCTGCCAAGCCATGAATCTCTGCCTGAGTGTTCAAGCTGGGTGCAGGGGTGTCGCCTTGCTACCGCACTACCACCCCGCAGCCATCAGCTGCTATGGTAGCCTGGCTGCCACTACCGTCCACAGGAAACACCTATGTCAGCATGCCCATACTGGTGTGCTGGGGTTCACCTCCCTCCATTTGCGTCTGCCTCTTTAAGACATGCTGAAATATGTCTGTTCATGTTCATCAATAAAATGTTCTATCAACTGATTGGCTGCCATCTTCACTCAATCCATTGCCAACCTCCAGCAGAGAATCACTCTTAATCTTCATTAAACTGGAGCTTGAAATGGTTGTCCAGCAGAGCCTTGAGGATAAGGAGGTACAACAGCAGTGGTGTTCAGTACATTTTCAAGTAGATCCCAGAAACAAGTGTTTCATTTTGGGCCTGTCTCGTTATGTTTGTCCTTGCCTTTCTAGTTTGGGTGTACCATATGCTTGTGGTGGTAGTGCCAAGTGAAATGGCTGTCCATTTCAGAATTTACTAAACGAGGTAGCTAAGGTTAGAACTGACAATGAAGTTTTGTGTAGAGAAATGAACTTCTTGATGGTTGAAGAAGGGATGGATCATATTCAGCCATGTCTTCATCTATCCTTGATTCTGATATGGCCTCATTGGTGGCACCATTTTCCAGTAAATCTGAGGAAGATATTTTTGTACTCATGGATAACTTGCATACAGACTTAAAATTAGGGAACTAGAGTGATGGACAGTTGTTAAGTGTAGCTCATTTAAAATTTATAGTGGATGCCAGGACATATGTGATGTGCAGTAGAAATTGTGGGATGGTCAATCCTTCAATGACTTCCAGGAAGTGTTAGTGGATCATTACAGGAAGAAGAATACCTCAAAGTTTCATTGAGCGCAGTTTAATGGTGTAGCCCAAAAGCAGGGAGAATCAATAGAAGGCTTTGTGGATCGCACAATGATTGAACCAATAAAGCCATTTTGTAAGAGACAGAACAATGCATGCTTCATGCATTTTTGTGGAGCCTGCTCTCTGAAACATCACGGAAGGTATGCTTGGAGTTTCCGTGAACCCTGGACGAAGCAGTAGCAACTGCTGTAGATTTGACTGAATGTGATTCTGTAAATAGACCAAGGGAGAAGCAGATATAATAATATAGAGATATAATAATACCGAGATTACATGTTACAGGTGTAGTGCTCCGGGCCACATTCAACATTTCTGTACTAAACCATTATGTCAGAGGTGCAAGAAAATGGAGCACTCTGTTCAAAAATGTCCACAGGAGCTTAGAAGGTGTAATCAGTGTAACACTTAGGCTCCTGTGTTACACAGTATGGGAGGCAGTGTGACCACTATGCAGTGCTCCCAGTAAGTTTGAAAATTAGAAACCCTGGTGCAACATCAGTGGCATACATTTGTTTATTCAGCTATACAGGATGTCCCGTTTATCTTGACCACCCTAAATAATTGTTTGTCCAGGTGTAAATTACAAAATATTTCAAGCAAATGTTCTTTAGCCATCAGGGGGACATCAATCAGCATGATTGCCTTCATTGTAGCTTTCTTTCTTACGAAGGTATGAACAGTGCGGTATGACTTTTTTAAATGGCACCCTGTATTTTTTATTTGGTAATTCATTTCCTCTCCTAAAGACCTATTCAAAAATGTATCACAGTGTACTATTGAGTGAAACACAAAGTTATTAATTATGTACCACAACACTGACTTTGAGCCCGGGATCACAAACTCATCCACTTGCTGGAGCTGTCAGCAAACAAATGAAAACCAAGTAAAAACATAATACAAAATTGACTTTGACTTTCCTGTACCATTGCCCAGGAGTAGAACATTCAAAGGTGCTCAGAGTGGTGACCCTGGACACCAATATGCTGGTGCACTTGTTGAATGAAAGAATTATTTACTACTTCCAGTGTTGCCCGCTGAAGAGAATTACAAGCAATCACGATACCTTCCTGCATGTCCTCTGGAGTTGTTGGAATATCACGGCAGACAATGTCTTTAATGCATCCCCAAAGAAAAAAGTCCAGAGGATTTAAATCAGGGGACCTAGCAGGCCAAGTAACTGTTCCTCATCGACCAATCCATCTGGCAGGATACCTTCAGTTCAGAACGTGACGTGCATGCAAGGCATTATGTGCTGGACATCCATCGTGTTGATACCACTTAAGTATTCTGGTTCTTAGCAGCACTTTGTCCAGAAGAGGAGAAAGAATTCATCTCGGGAAGTTGGCATGTGCTGTGCCATTTAGACCAATATTGATGAAATAAGGGCATACATTTGTTTATTCAGCTGTACAGGATGTCCCATTTATAAATAAGGGTTGTAGTACCAAGCATCCTACACCAGACGTTAACTCTCCATTGATGCTGATGTTCCACTGGTCTAAGTGGGTTGTTGTGGGTTGTTGCTGGACCAATAATGCAGGTTCTGTGTATTTACCTGTCCTTTGTTTGAGAAGGAACATTCATTGGTAAATAGAACATTGGAGAAGAAGTTTGGGTTGGCGAGGATTTGCTGCTGTGCCCACTGACAGAACTGTACACGATTCTGGAAATCATTCTCATGCAATTCTTGATGTAGGTGTACATGGTAAGGATGGAACCGGTGAAGTGTAAGAATATGATATACACTGGTTTTAGGAATGCCAATCTCATGTTCAAACTGTCGTGTGTTCACATGTGGATTCATAGCAACAGAAGCAAGAACAGTAACTTTGGCAGCTTCATCTTTGCGAGTGCTATGAAGACTGTGTTGTCATGGGTTGAAACTTCCCATTTCCTGAAGCATCACAACAAGATGGGAAAACATCCATCAGGAAGGTGGGTTCATGTCAAGATATCGCTCTCTGTACAATTCCATTGCCTGCATAGCATTTTGTCTACCTTCATCAACAACAATAAAAGAAACGTTATGTCAATGCAGTTTGTAGGAAGGACAGCCTTTACTGTATGCCTACTTTACACAACAGTGTTTAAAAGGACGAAACTACTGTACTAAATGTACCTGTGCACAAGAAAACAGTATTGCAATTACTGTTCTGCTAACTTACATTCCCCATAGATGAGTAGCATTTCTACCTTCTCTTCTTTGGTGTACATTCTACTCACACAACTCTTCAACTGACGATGGTTGACGGAATGAAGGGTGTGCATTCTGCTTATGTTTACATTTGTCCTCTGTCAACGTCAGCACTTGGATGTGTTCCATTATCCCCAGTACCTGCACTAAGCACTGGGAGCATCAACGTCAGTGTTGTGTTATGTAATTAATAATGTTGTGTTTCCATGAATGGTACACTGTGATACATTTTTGAGTAGGTCTTTAGGAGAGGAAATGAATTACCAAATAAAAAATACAGGGTGCCATTGAAAAAAGTCATACCTCTGTTCATTTCTTTGTAAAAAACAAAGCTACTATGAAGGTAATCATGCTGATTGATGTCCCCCTGACAGCTAAAGAACATTTGCTTGAAACATTTTGTAATTTGAATCTGGACAAACAGTTATTTGGGGTGGTCAAAATATATGGGACACCCTGTATAAAGGGAGATTGTGTAAGCTGTTGTTGGATACATTATTACAGGTATTTGTGGCTAGCCAAAGTATATTGACCACAGTGAACTTGAACGCACCACACTGTAGGTTAAGAGAGGTGGATGATAAAAGTGTGAATTCTCTCAGTTCCACAGTGTTGTTTTTCCAAGCGAGAGAAAGAGACTTCCAAATACATGTATAAGTTCTGCCTTCTGTGCCTGCTAAGCCATGACATCATTCTGGGTCTGACTTCCTGAGTAAACATTGCGCTAAAGTTGATCTGCAGCAGCACACAGTAGAGCTGGATGGGACATTGTTCCATCTTGGTTTGAGAGCTGAAAGAGCTGAACAGCCACAAGGAACACCTGAGACATTGCGTATGCCAGTTAAACTGTGTACATGTGAAACAAATACTAACAGAGAGATAGAGGGGCTGGCCAGTACTTACCTCAGCTCAGTACAGCCGATAGATACACATAAAACAGAACCGAAAATTTACATTCCTAGCTTTCGGAACAAATGTTCCTTCATCAGGGAGGAGAGAGGGGAAAGAAAGGGAAGAAGGGAAAGGAGATTCAGTTACTCACAACCCAGACTATGAAGCAACAGGGAAAGGAAAACAGGGAGGGTAGCAAGGATGGAGGCATGGTTGTCAGAGGGAAGCCAAAGATATTCTACTGTAAGTACTGTGCCAGCTTCAAACCAAAGAGGATGCATACAGAAGTAAAGAGGTATATAGTATAAAGATAAACACAACTATGTGCAGTGCCACCACCCAGAGTTGCCTTTCGTCGCCCCCCTAACCTCCGTAACATCCTTGTTAAACCCTACAATATTCCCAGACTACCTTCTCTACCCAGCGGTTCCTACCCCTGTAACCGACCCCGCTGCAAAACCTGCCCCATGCATCCCCCCACAACCACCTACTCCAGCCCCGCTACTGGTAAAACATACACAATTCAAGGCAGGGCCACATGTGAAACTACACATGTCATTTATCAACTGACATGCCTGCACTGCACAGCCTTTTACATCGGCATGACAACAACTAAACTGGCTGAGCGCATGAACGGACACAGACGAACTGTCCGCCTAGGAGATACCCAATACCCAGTAGCGGAGCATGCCCTCCAGCATAATTCTAGGGACCTAGGAACCTGCTACACCGTATGTGCCATTTGGCTTCTCCCACCCAACACCAGTCCCTCTGAACTGCGGAGATGGGAACTTGCACTCCAACACATCCTTTCATCCCGCCATCCCCCTGGACTGAACCTACGTTAAACAACCTCACTCCCATTTACTCTTCAGTCTTCTCCTCTTTCCCTTTCCTCTTTAGCCATTCACGCATCTTTTCATCCTACATAGTTGTGTTTATCTTTATACTATATACCTCTTTACTTCTGTATGCATCCTCTTTGGTTTGAAGCTGGCACAGTACTTACAGTAGAATATCTTTGGCTTCCCTCTGACAACCATGCCTCCATCCTTGCTACCCTCCCTGTTTTCCTTTCCCTGTTGCTTCATAGTCTGGGTTGTGAGTAACTGAATCTCCTTTCCCTTCTTCCCTTTCTTTCCCCTCTCTCCTCCCTGATGAAGGAACATTTGTTCCGAAAGCTAGGAATGTAAATTTTCGGTTCTGTTTTATGTGTATCTATCGGCTGTACTGAGCTGAGGTAAGTACTGGCCAGCCCCTCTATCTCTCTGTTAGTATTTGTTTCACATCTTTATATGAGATTTTCCATTAATCATTTAAACTGTGTACATGGTCTCTTAAACTCAACTCATGGGATACAGGACTGAGAGGAACTGGAAGGATGGTCTGAATGTAGGAGCTGATCTGCTGATTAATACTGTGTGGTGGTAGAGCCCTTGCCAAAGAACAAGATACTGGATTAGGTGCAATGTTTTATATGACGTAGATTGTCTTATACACAAGAATTAGACAGTAGCTGTGCAGTGCCTGTCAGTATAGATAATTTTCGTTCAGGAGGTGAGGCTATCAAAAGCAACCCTGATAGCTAATTCAGAGGTTGCAGGGGATAAAGTAGATAGGGATTTCAATGTAGAATACCAAAAGCCAGACAGTCTGTCAATTTAACAGTCCTGGTGGGAAAAGTATGACATCCGACAGGACATTAGAGTGTAGATAAGGAGGAGCTATTTGAAGAATGTATAGCATTACCTAACCCACGTGAACCACTACCAGGTACTCCTCTGGTACAACACAGAATTCCTACTGGGAACAAGCTGCCAGTATACAGGAAACCATACCCTGCCCCCTCCCCCTCCCCACTATTTGCAATGGTAATGGAGTAGTCCATAGACCAACAGCTTCCAGACGGAATCATAGAAGAAAGTGTCAGCCTCTGGTCAGCCCCAGTAGTAACTGTGCCCAAGAAGATCTTAGATGGGAAAAACGCTTGTAGTTTCTGCTGAAATTACAGATTTTAACTCAGCAGATGGTCACTGATGCATAACCTATGCCTAATATCACAGAGGCATTAGAAAGTCTCGGACAATGCTGTTACTTCATTACTTTAGATCTATGCAGCAGCTATCACTAATTAGAAGCAGCACCAGAGGATTGGCCTAAAACAGCATTTTCAGTCCCATTTTCATGATTCCAATATTTTTGAATGCCTTTTGGTCTGAAAAATGTTCCAGTGACTTTACAACACTCATTAGATGGAGTTCTGTGAGGCCTGAAATCAAAGCAATGCCTAGTATACTAGATGACATGATAGTACACACCAAGGACATCCAAGGGCACATGCTGCATCTGCGGAAAGTATTTGAACAATCACTTACAGCACGGCTGATCCTGATCTTAGAAAAGTGTCACTTTGTATTGCAGGAGGTCCACTATTTAGTTCCCATTATTGGCCAGGATGGGATATGCACCTACCCCCAGCTTGTACAAGCAGTAAAATATTTTCCAACACTAGCACGGTAAAATAAGTACTGTCATATCTTGGAATTTCATGATTTTTTGTAGAAAATACATTCCAAAATTTGTAGAAATAGCAAGATCCTTTACACAGTTACTGAAAAAAATTCTAAAATTTAACTGGGCTCTGGGATGTCAAGAAGCATTTCAATGATAAGAGGAATTACAAACCATGATTCCGGTTCTCATCTTTCCAGACTATCAAAAACAGTTTATCTTGTCTTGTGATTTGAGCAGCCATGCCCTCGCTTGTGTCCTGAGTTAAGAAGCGGATGGGAGAGAACACCCCATAGCCTATGCTTCTAGGAAACTGAATAAAGCAGAAAAAAATTTTCAACTACAGCAAAGGAAATGCTGGCACTAATTTTTGGTATGTATCACATATTTTCATTGCTATCTGAATGGGAGGCATTTTAAAATCATAACAGATTATGCAGTAATAAAATGGCTTCTAGGATTAAAGGATTCAACAAGTAGGCAAACACATTGGTCCTTACGGCTTAGCAAATTCGATTTTGAGGTAGTGCATTGTCCAGGGAAGTCCCATGGTGACACTGATGGATTAAGTTGCAAAGTAAGAGCTATAGAATGCATCAGAATAGGCACAGGAGAGTGGTGCAGAGATCAGGCCACCAACCCCGATTGTCACTGATACACAAAATAAAAGCAGTGCATGTCTGATGATGGAGTTCTTGACAAGCAAACACGATGTGACCATTGTATTGTTGTGCCAGTCTGTTTATGGGGTTGAAGCAAGCTAATGGTTCCTTCTTAGCTGGGCATGCTGGACAATTAGCTATGGGTCATCACATTGCAGAAAATTACAGGTGGACACAGAAGAAACAATACATTGAGTGTTACATCAAAAACTGCATACCTTGCACTCAAAGAACTCTGCTAAGTCATCAGAAAATACCACTGCAAAGACTGCCTGAAGCAGAGAAACTTTTTCAGTTAATTGGCTTTGACATCCTTGGCCCTCTTGCACAAACACCAATGGAAAACCAACATGTATTAACATTAAGAAGTTATGAACTAGGGCCCTTCACCCACAAGTGAACAGTAAAACAGAGAGAGTGCATAGGACATTGAGATTTTATGTGAAAAGTAGCCACTATAATTAGGACTCACTATTACAGTATGTGGTTAAAGAATCAATGAAAACATGGGTCTTTCACCCTAAGAGGTTGTTTTGGTATGTAAATGCCCTCATTTTTTGAATTATGTCAACCTACTCCAGAGGAGGATGTATCCTCAGTTTAGGACTTTAATAAAAGGCTAACAGGGATATGGCATCTGGTGAAAAAAATGAACACAAAGGCTCTAGAATGACAGGAAAACACTCATAGTCATAAAGCGAAATTACCTAAATACCTTGTCAGGCATTCAGTTGTGTTATCTAACTGTCATGTTACAAAGGGGGAAACAAAGAAGTTCAGTCTGCAGTACTGAGGTTCCTGTCAGGTAGTCGAAATGACATTCCCAGTTAATGTTAAAATACAACTCCCTATTTGAACCACAGTTGTCCATATCTACAGCTACGTCTACATACATCCTCAGCAAGACACCATATGGTGCATAGTGGAGCATAATCTGTGCTACTACTATGCTACTACTAGTTGTTTCCTTTCCTGTTCCACTCAAAGGTAAAGCAAGGGAAAAACAACTATCTATATACCTCTGTATGAGCCCTAATTTTTGTATCTTATCTTCATGGTCCTTATGTGAAATGTATGTTGGCAGCAGTAGAATCGCTCAGCAGTGCATTTCAAATGCCAGTTCTCTAAATTTTTTCAATAGTTTTCTTAGAAAAGAATGTCACCTTGCTTCCAGGGATTCCCATTTTTTTTCACAAGCACCTCTGTAACACTTGCGTGTTGTTTGAATGTACTGATAACAAATCTAGCAGAGACCCCTCTGAATTGCTTCGATGTCTTCTTTTAATCTGGCCTGGTGCAGATCCCAAACACTTGAGCAGTACTCAAGAATAGGTCACACAAGCATCCCATATGCAGTCTCCTTTACAGATAAACCACACCTTCTCAAAATGACCCCAATAAACTGATATCAACAATTCACATTCCCTACCACAACCCTCACCTACTTGTCCCATTCCATATTGCTTCACAGCATTACACTCACATATTTATCTGAAGTGGATTGTCAAGCAGGACACTACTAATGCGGTATCCAAACATTACACATTTGTTTTTCCTACTCATCTGCATTAACTTAACATTTTTCTACATTTAGATCCAACTGCCATTCATCATACCAACCAACTAGAATTTTTTTTTTTTTTTTTTTTTTTTTTTTTTTTTTTTTTTTTTTTTTTTTTTTTTTAGCAAGGAACCCCTTGAGTGGGGTCACAAAAAATGATGTTTATGGCATTTGATGCTGTGCATATTGTCTACCATGTGATCACAATAATGGCTGTTAATGGCAACCAGGGGGGAGGGGGGGGGGGGGGTGGCATGGGACTGGAGGTATCCATTGGAGAGCACAATGTGAGGCCAAGAAGCATAGTTGAAATGCTTAGTTGATGAGTAACTCATAACAGTGCTACAGTGCTAGTGGTGTTGATACAAAGCAGAGGAGTGACAATGATTGCATTACATCTACCACAGCAGTTGCCAATGTTGACATTTCATCAGAAAGGACCCCAAAGAATTTTGCGGAGTGAGAAAGAAGTGGCAGATAAAATATTAGCATTTCTGCAAGATGAGTCAGTGTAATGTGTGGTGTATATAACACTCGACTGTGTGAGCAATGTACATGATGAGTCACAGAAAGGTAGCAGCAAACTGCTGTGGCAAAGACAAGTGGTGTGCTCAAGGTAAAATGTAATAGTCATTGAAAATTTTTCTGCCACCTTCCTGGACCTTCTTGATGGTTTCCTGGTGGTTTTCCTTTCTTTTAACTGGGTACACTTTGCACTTAATCTGTTTTTATGACTTACATATCCGGCCATTTTTGCACAACCAGCTGATGCCCCAAACAGGTGAAATACATTGTTAATATTAAATAATTTCACAATCTAGGCTATTTTTATTTCAGAATAATTGGAAACTGGTTGCTGTAGCATCCTGCCACAGTGGAATGGGATAATTTTTACATGAGGAGTACAGTGATGATGATACATGCTTAACAAGTGAAAGAGATAATGAATTAGGTGTTGAGCCATGTAGTTCTTCACCCTTGTTTTATTTATTTATTTATTTATTTATTATTTGTCCCGTAGATCAAATCAGTACAATGGCTTGTACAACTGATATGGGATAAGTCAATACAAATATACAGTTTACAGGAGTCTAAAATAGTAAACAAGAATACAGAGGAAAGATTATTTTACATTACCTACAAAATTATGTTACTTAAAGTTACAGCTTTACAGAGAATTGTTACATGATGTGACAAAACTGACTTAACAACATTCAGCTTTGATACTTTATCATGCACTAAGACAATTTTGATTCCAAATATTCCTGGATGGTATAAAAGCATTCTTTTATTAAAAGAGATTTCACTGTCTGTTTGAATTTATTTATTTCTTGGATTTCTTGTATAAAAGTTGGAAGATGATTATATAATTTTATTCCCATGCACTTGACACCATCACTGTACAATTTTGTTGAGTGGGGAAGTATTCTTAGAGAGGTTTTTGATCTTGTGTCATTATCGTGGTAGTCCATATTTTTGCTAATTTTGTTGATACTTTTTTTTGGTAAAGAATAATAATTCTAGTATGTATTGGCATGGGAGGGGCAAAATATTTAGTTTCTTAAATAATGGTTTACTAGTGTCTCTTTGTTTTTTGAACATAATTGTTCTGACTATCTTCTTTTGCAGTTTGAATATCTTAATTGATTCAGAATTTTGGCCCCAGAAGATGATTCTGTAGTTAAGTACGGAGTGAAAGAATGCATGGTACATTGTGGTTAGGGTACTTTTGTTAGTGATGTTCCTTATTGATCTAATCATGAAGCATACTTTACTAAGTTTTGTGCTGGTAATGTCAATGTGCCTTTTCCATGTGAGTGTATCAGTAATAGTGACCCCCAAAAATTTTATTTCATTTTCAAGTTTAACATTATTTTTTTCCAGTGATATAGTTGGTAGTAATGGATTTCTGTTTTGGGTAGTGTGAAAGGTTATTCCAATTGTCTTTTTTGCATTAATCAGCAGCCTATTACTTTGAAGCCATCGACTTATTTGATCTGTGGTTCTATCTATATTAGATTGGAGAATTTGTTCAGGCGCAGATATGAGTATAGAGGTGTCGTCAGCAAATAAAAGGGTTTTTGTGTTTGGTAGGCTGTGAGGAAGGTCATTTATGTAAAGTAAGAACAGCAAAGGGCCCAGGACGGAGCCTTGGGGAACGCCTTGCTTTATGGTATGTATGGAGGAATGTACAGTGCTAGCTGTACCTGAGAGCTTAGTTTCATTTAATTCGACATACTGCTGTCGATCTTCCAGATAACTTTTAAACCAGTCATAGGCATTTCCTCTTATTTCATAGGAATGCATCTTTTGCAGAAGTATACTATGATTAACCATGTCGAATGCCTTTGTTAGATCTAGGAAGATACCTATGGCTGGGAGGTTTTTGTCCACAAGCTCCAGTGCATGATCTAGAAATTCTTGTATTGCATCTGTTGTAGCTTTCTTACTTTGGAAGCTGAACTGAGCAGGTGACAGGATATTTTCTTTGTCTAGAAAGGACATGATTCTGGTGGCCACTATATATTCAAATACTTTACTAAAAGTTGAAAGCAGTGCAATGGGTCGATAATTACTGGGATCCTCTTTGCTTCCTTTTTTGTGAACTGGTATAATTTTTGCAATTTTGAGCATACCAGGAAATGTACCATTCAGGAATGAGAAGCTTATTATGTGAGCTAGGGATTTACTGATAGAGTTACTGTAATTATGAAGGAGGAAGCATGGGATTTGATCTTGTCCAGCAGATGATTTTTTTTTTTAAATTTTGCTATGAAGTGTCTTTTCTATTTCAATTTCAGATGTAGGCCTTAGAAATATAGTCTCAGAGCATAAGTTTGGTTCTAGTTGTAAGGGACAGCTATTTTTAAGATGGTTAGCCAGGTTTTCTACTGTTTCTGTAAAGTAGTTATTGAATTCCTCTGCTGTTGCTTTCCCACTGGAGACTAATTTTCCATTTATTTTTAAGCTAATATCACTTTGTAGCTGTTTTCCTCTAATAGTATTCATATTAATAAGTTGCCACATGCTTTTGCTCTTATTTGATGACAATTTGAGGTAGTTATCATTCTGTAGCTTTTTGGCTGCATTTACTACGTTTTTTAATATATTTTTATATAGAGTAAAGTATGACTTAAATGCTTCACTACTTCCTAGTTTGGATTTGCTCATGTAAAAAAGTTCTCTTTTACTTTGTGATGATCTAATGATTCCTGGGGTGATCCAGCTGGAGAGTTTTCTATCTTTGGTGATACATTTTGTTTGTAAGCGAAAGTGGCAATTAAAATAATAACAGAAAATATCCAAGAATGCTTCATATTTGCTGTCTACTGTTTGAGCCTCGTATACATTTTGCCAGTTTTCATTTTGTATATCAAAGAGAAAAGTATGCATGTGGGTTTTATTGAAGTTTCTCCTCTGTACAGTGATTTTATTGTGTTCGTGACTGTTATTTTGCAACCAGACCTGCATAATTAATGCATTGTGGTCTGAAAATCTTAGTTTGACGGAGGATACAGTACAATTTATATTGCTTGCTACTTGATCCAGACAAGTGGTACTGTGATTTGTTATCCTGGTTGGAGTGTTAACCATTAGGTCTAGGTTGTAGCTGTTCATAAAATTTTTAATGCTTAGATGGCTGGAGTTTTCTGAGAGAAAATCTATATTATAGTCACCACATATTAGAACACTATATGATTTTCTTTTACTTAGATTTTCTATTACTGGTGCTAGATTTTTGTAGAAAGTCCCTTTGTTACCAGAGGGTGACCTGTAAAGTGCTATTATATAAACATTTAGATCTGTAAGCTCTACACCTGACAGTTCTATATCTTTTTCAATACTATACGAATTGCAAATATCAAGAGGTGTAGCAGTAATGTTGTCTTTTACAAATATGCAACTGCCTCCACCTTTGTAAGATGTCCTTGAGAAGTGACCCATGAGTTTAAAATTTGGTATCACAACACTTTCTATTTCAAAAGACCTCATGAAATGTTCATTAATACATAATATCTGTGTATCTGACAGTTCACTTGCACTTGATAACAAAATTTCTAATTCATTAAGTTTGGTTTTGAGCCCTTGTACATTATGGATGTATACTTTTAGATCAAGAATTTTTTTGTTTAATTTTTTTACACATTGGTGAGGAGGTTCAGACTTTACCTTATTTGCTACAATTTGCTGATGGAGTCCTTTGCCAGTTTTATGGTGTATCTTTAACTTGTTTGATGATGCTAAGTTTTTTTTTTCTCAGAGGGGGATAGAAAAAATCCTCCTTCTTGGGTATATTCCGCCTTGATCTTGATGATGATACATGCTTAACAAGTGAAAGAGATAATGAATTAGGTGTTGAGCCATGTAGTTCTTCACCCTTGTTGAACAGGAAGTCACAAATCCTGTCTCCAGTGAAACATGGCAGAGAAAATCATTGTCCAGGGAACAGGTACTAAACATAGTTACATGCATGAAAGATCAACTGCAGCACAAGGAAAAACAATTATGAACAGATTGTTGATTAAATCTGCAGCAATATGACCATGTAGTGCACAATAAAAACTAAGACATTCAAGGTAGGACAAGGCCCACTTGTTACAAAAACTGGTGTTTGCACGTTTCAAGGACGCTCGATACAATTGACAGGACGTGGATGATACTGATCTACTACATTATGCCCATCAACTTACGCACAACCCAGATTATAGTGATTTCAATGGAAGCACTGGGTGGTTGCATAACTTCAAGCACTGCTACAGAGTTGAAAGATGTAAGGTAATAAAATACTAAACTATGCACAGCGAGCTGCTGAATTGGCCAGAAAATTTGTAGATAAGGTAAACAAACTTATCTCATCGATCAGTAAGGAATTTGTTTTCAACTCCAACCAATCAGGATTAGGAGGAGGAGTGTGTATGAAAGGGACCCTGGAAATTATAGGTACCAACAGGGTTGTTTCAAGATCACCTAGCATCAGTGCCTTAACACATATGTATACAATTACATATAACAAGTAAGCTAGTAAAAAGATCTATATTTACTGAATTAATTTTATCTTTTACATTACATTAGGTGCTGGAAATGACCTCCTTGTGCTTCAATGCACTTATGCATGCACCCTATTATACTAATGTACACTTTCTGTGCCAGTTCTCAAAATTCCATTGCAAACATTGTGCTTCAAGTCTTCTTCCCTTCAGACAGCCCCACAGATAAAAGTTGCAAATGGTTAGATCCCGCGAATGTGGCAGCCACAATCTTTTGCTGACAATCCTGTGTTCTGTGAATCTTTCATGAATTTGTGAGATTGACTCATGTGAAATGTGACGGGTCACCCTATCCTGTTGAAAGACAGCAGATGTACATTCATGGAGGGGGGGGGGGGGGGGACAACAACTGTGCATAAATTTTATCAAAGAATTGCATATACACAGCAGTGTTTACCATTGTTTTAAAAAATATGGGACTCACAATCCAAACTGCTGAGATGGCACACAACACACAGATTTTTTTTTCACTGTGAAGCAGTTCCTCAATAGGCATTGTTTCTTGACTAGTATCTAATGTCCTGGAAGTTCACATGTCCTGTGAGATGGAACCAGGCATCATCATTCATGAAATACAGCAGCAGGTCCGACGTTTCGCTCTCAGCTCTGTGACATAATCACATACAGTAATTCACATGTTTTGGTTTATCTTCCTTCATCAGCTCTTGGATACACATCATTTTGTAGGGCTTCATCCCCACATGGTCTAAGACATACTGACAAAACATTCAATTTTTGTGACAATTTACGTTCCAACTTCTTTGGACTCTGGATCATTCATTCTTGAATATCCCCAATCACAGCAGGTGTACAAATGGATGGGGTTCAATTCTTTCTCGAATTTTCAACTGACCCTTTAGTATGCCACTAAATCCTGTATATTGCTCTTAGCTGGTATGGAAACATCATGAAACTTATTCGCAAAAATGTCCAGCATTTCCTTACATGAACCAGTACATATATAGGCCTCCACTATTGTGATTCTCACTGAGATGTTTACTTCACAAATTTTAACCAAGTTGCAATGGCTTTCCTACTGACAGTACAAAATGTAGTCACAGTTTCAAAACAATAAATGACTATTGGCGGGCAACAATGAGCAATCTAGTACTTGGGGGCAGTTTTTCGTGTGCCACCTTGTATTAACAGAACATTTGTGTGTCTGATATAAACCAATCATTTTGTTTTATATATTGCTGGTGTAGAAGTATACAAGCAAATAGGAAATGAGTTGATGGTAAGAGAGAATGAGCAAGTATATGTGTGACACACTTTGGTGTGTAACTTTCAAGGTTGAAGATTCTTTATAATGGATTTTATAGTCAAGTCAGTCATTTAGGAAGTAATACTCTCCACTGGAGAGCACTACAGTGCCATGCAGTCAAGTCACTGTTTGCCCCACAAAATACATGCACACCACGCCTGAGCCATGCAAATATACCCTGTTTTGCTCTGAAAAGTTTGCAACTGACTGCCCCAAGGAGGTCATTACAAGAGAAATCAAGTTTTTCCAGAATATAGGGTCACATTGACTGCACTCAGTACCAAAACCAGTAGTAGTATTTTGCCACCTGTTATGACCAAGGACATTTCAGCAGCACACAGCGCATAGAGATATGAGGACATGGATTGATAGTGAATGGTACACAATGTACGACATTTCAGGTCACACTTTCTGGTTACCTGCCACCATTAGCAGAACCACAACTCCAAAACACTGGCTACTTGTAAATTCACCTACTGGACCTGCCTTTCAAAATCCTGCTGCAGGAAAGCCTGATTTTCCCTAAACACCATGTTAGACCCAACTCATGTGGCTACCCTGGACCAGATGATTGCAGCATAAAATGGTCATGTGATGATAGAACACCTACTCGGTTACACAAGAAAACATCAGAACAATAGATGTAATTGACTCATAACCTTAGGGACTAGCACATCAGCTGTTTGTGTAATTTTGAGCATAATAGATATTGTGTACTTCCATTTCATACACAGAGTTACTCATATCCGTACCTTACCTTCCATCAACCTTCAACCTGTGGGTGCACAATTATCTTGTTGGTACCAGTGAAGAAATGACTCAATCACAGTGAACAATAATAAGTTGTTAAAAAAGGGAAAAAAGCAAAGAGGGGTACAGAACCTCAGTGCTTAAGCATTGTAAGAGCAGGATACTGTACCTAATGTAAAATAAACTGAAAAGAAGGACACATCAAAATCTTATTCAAGTAATGAAGGAACACTGATAGATGTGAAAGTCAGACCAACAAAATAAGAATCTGGAGGACCGGATGAATCTAGGGAGAGAGTAAGTGTGATGGTTCAAACACCAACATGTGGGAACTCAGTCCAGTAACCCAAACCAGGCCACAGTCCAGTGGCCAATGCACTGCCAGCTCGCAGTATCAGTAGACACGACTTCTGCAACCAGTGCCTCTGTATGAGGGATGTCACATGAACTCCTTCCACATAATCGACTGACCCACCAATTATGCCATGCCAGACTCCCCTGCTTCAGTTGTTTTGACATGGCCTTGACACAGTGGGTATTCTGTAACTGTCAGCGCATGGAAACAGAGTGTTGAACCACCAGGAACATATCATGAGCAAGTCGTCACAGCTGGGGTCTTGGTTGAAGCACAGTCATTGTCAGTCATCACTGTTTCTACGACACTGCCTCCACCGGTCCGCTAACAAATGACCGCTGCCCGAGTGCTCAATCCAGGCACAGGGACATCAGCTAACAGCTGTACCACCACCCCACAGCCATCAGGAGATGTTTGTGTTAGCACTCCTGTACCAATGTGCTGAGTTTAGAGGATCACCCCCCATCATCTGCCATCTGTCTGTCTCAGATATGCTGAAACATGTCTGTTTGTGATTAATAAAGTGTTCTATAAACTGTTTGGCTGTCTTTTTCACCTGCCCCATCACCAACCTTCAGCAGAGAAGCAATTGCCCACCCCTGTGCTGCAGTAGACTCCATTACCTCAACATAAACCTGATTTCCTCGACAAATCGACAAATGACTGTGAGAGTCATTCTCCTGCATTGGCACCAGTATGACAACAACATGCAGCAGGCATGACCCCCCCCCCCCCACCCCCACCCTCTGCTCTACATCTTGGCAACATCTGTGCCATGTCAGTCATAATTCTTTGCCTCCTCTCCCAATACTTCTCTCGTAATGACTCATGCATTCAGATTGACCACATGGAAGTACCCGGATGTTCCTGGTGTGCCAAGCTGTGTGCTGACAGACAGCAGCAGGATTATGTCACTCAGCTGACCGAGATCCCTATCAATTCTTCTGCTCTCTCTGTTAGTCACTCCCTAGTCAATTTTTATTTTATTTTATTTATACATCCATAGACAATAAATACTGTATGGATATTGTCTAAATTTACATGTAAATTTATGGGAAACCATTTGATGGAAATGGAACATACAAATATGCAAATAAAAAAGAAGAAACAAAATAATACGAGGCCATACAATACATAGTAACACAGAATAATACAAGGTCATACAATACATAGTAACACAACTTTATATACATATAGGCTTATGATATTATAATTGCATTGCACAGATGATATTGTAATTGCATAATCTGTTTTCCATATGGTTTTTCTTTTGTCTGCCCTAGATAACAAGTCCATATATATACTACCATAATTAACCCATTAACACCGGAATTAATGTTTTTGTGATTTTTTTAAAAATTGCGTTATTATGTCTGTAAAAGGCATAAATTACGCAACAGAGTTGTTCTCGCCATTAGCGAGATATTTGATGTTGTCATATGGCAACGCTAGGTGCTTTCACTACCTAAATTTATATGGATTACAACTTCAACTAAAATAAGTAGGTTATTGAAATTTCTTATTACATGTACAAGTTTTGTGCAAATTTATTATTCAGTCTTTATCATACAATTGATACTTTATAACACAGTACAATTAATAATCAAAAATCAAACCTTGAACTCAGCATTATTTTACATGAAATGGAATAAAACAGTCAATACACAACCCCACATTTCACTTTGAACACATTGTTCTCACAATAGATTTATAGTCCTTATGTGCACACCTTTTCTTCTTCTTTCCTTCTGTGTGCTGGACAAGGTGGTCAGACTTATCAAACCTAATTGAATCTGATATGAGGCTGTTGGAACATGCCCTTGATGCAGATGGTCTCCCAGCTCCTTTTGGTAAAGCTTGGTGTCTTTGCAAGTACACTGTTGCTACTTTTCTCTTGAAATCAAGCTGAGAAATAGTTTGGTTCCTTGCTTTATTATACAAAATCCAACTGTTTTGTACAGCGACATCTAACATCCATGTAAAGAGACACCAGTACCATTTCCTGCTTCTTATTGCAACGCGATATTATGCTAGATTCTGATCCATCTGATCAGTACCTCCCACATATGTATTATATTTGGCTACTAGTTTTGGTCTGGGAATCATTATATTTCGCTTGTTTAGTTGTGAGAATCTCTTGACTTGGGCAACTTCTTGTGCACCACAAGAAGAAGAGATCATTGCGACAACTGAGTTGTCCAGCCACCGCACATACAATAATCCATCATTTTTCTCTATTCATATCTGGGGGCTCAACAAACATCATTCTTCTCTATTCATATCTGGGGGCTCAACAAACACATCACCTTCAATATCGTCATTATAAAGAATCTCCAGCACCTCAGCAAGCGAGAAACCTCTTCTAAAACAAAAAAGAGAAAATTCGCCCTTTTACTGAGTACAAGCACCTAGCGTTGCCATATGGCAACACCGACATTCAAATGGCCTAAATGAACGTAATTTATTTCACAGCAAGCAGTAAACTCCAAAGAATATATATTTGAGTATTTAAAGCACAACCATACTAAAAACCCAAATTATATATCGTAAATTACTGTGTAAAACATACTTACTCAAACTTATACTCCACTTTTCTTCGTCATCCAGCAAACGACGGCTTCCAACACTGCTTACACCGCAGAATTTAAATGTATTGTTAAAACTGTTGCATTGTAGTGATCTTTACAGTCTTGCGGAATGGAGTCCAGTGCTGCCAACACTCTCGCTTCGTTGATGTTGTGGAATCAGTGATTTTAAAAAAAGTGTCACAACAGCTGTCTGCTAGATATGCAAGTATAATAAAAAGTTTAGGGGCAAAGGACAGTATTTTCAGTTTTGCGTAAATATAAACATTATCATAAAATGTTTATTGGTCTATATAGTCATCTACCAAGTAGATACATTGTATAAGTAATTTTTTTTAAAACTGTACTTTCAATTTGTTTTCATTTTCTACCTTTTTGATGTTTGACTGGTGGTTTGTTGTAAAGTTTTGTACCAATATGGCTCATATCCCCCCCTCATGAACCACCATGGACCTTGCCGTTGGTGGGGAGGCTTGCGTGCCTCAATGATACAGATAGCCGTACCGTAGGTGCAACCACAACGGAGGGGTATTTGTTGAGAGGCCAGACAAATGTGTGGTTCCTGAAGAGGGGCAGCAGTCTTTTCAGTAGTTGCAGGGGCAACAGTCTGGATGATTGACTGATCTGGCCTTGTAACACTAACCAAAACGGCCTTGCTGTGCTGGTACTGCGAACGGCTGAAAGCAAGGGGAAACTACAGCCATAATTTATCCCGAGGGCATGCAGCTTTACTGTATGGTTAAATGATGATGGCGTCCTCTTGGGTAAAATATTCCGGGGGTAAAATAGTCCCCCATTCAGATCTCTGGGCGGGGACTACTCAAGAGGACGTCGTTATCAGGAGAAAGAAAACTGGCGTTCTACGGATCGGAGCGTGGAATGTCAGATCCCTTAATTGGGCAGGTAGGTTAGAAAATTTAAAAAGGGAAATGGATAGGTTAAAGTTAGATATAGTGGGAATTAGTGAAGTTCGGTGGCAGGAGGAACAAGACTTCTGGTGAGGTGAATACAGGGTTATAAATGCAAAATCAAATAGGGGTAATGCAGGAGTAGGTTTAATAATGAATAAAAAAATAGGAGTGTGGGTAAGCTACTACAAACAGCATAGTGAACATATTATAGTGGCCAAGATAGACATGAAGCCCACACCTACTACAGTAGTACAAGTTTATATGCCAACTAGCTCTGCAGATGACGAAGAAATTGAAGAAATGTATGATGAGATAAAAGAAATTATTCAGGTAGTGAAGGGAGACAAAAATTTAATAGTCATGGGTGACTGGAATTTGAGAGTAGGAAAAGGAGAGAAGGAAACATAGTAGGTGAATATGGATTGGGGGTAAGAAATGAAAGAGGAAGCCGTCTGGTAGAATTTTGCACAGAGCATAACTTAATCATAGCTAACACTTGGTCAAGAATCATAAGAGATTTAGGAACCAGGTTTTAAATTGTAAGACATTTCCAGGGGCAGATGTGGACTCTGACCACAATCTATTGGTTATGAACTGTAGATTAAAACTGAAGAAATTGCAAAAAGGTGGGAATTTAAGGAGATGAGCCCTGGATAAACTGACTAAACCAGAGGTTGTACAGAGTTTCAGGGAGAGCATAAGGGAGCAATTGACAGGAGTGGGGGAAAGAAATACAGTAGAAGAAGAATGGGGAGCTCTGAGGGATGAAGTAGTGAAGGCAGCAGAGGATCAAGTAGGTAAAAAGACAAGGGCTAGTAGAATTCCTTGGGTAACAGAAGAAATATTGAATTTAATTGATGAAAGGAGAAAATATAAAAATGCCATAAATGAAGCAGGCAAAAAGGAATACAAACGTCTCAAAAATGAGATCGACAGGAAGTGCAAAATGTCTAAGCAGGGATGGCTAGAGGACAAATTTAAGGCTGTAGAGGCTTATCTCACTAGGGGTAAGATAGAAACTGCCTACAGGAAAATTAGAGAGATCTTTGGAGAAAAGAGAACCACTTTTATGAATATCAAGAGCTCAGATGGAAACCCAGTTCTAAGCAAAGAAGGGAAAGCAGAAAGGTGGAAGGAGTATATACAGGGTCTATACAAGGGTAACGTACTTGAGGACAATATTCTGGAAATGGAAGAGAATGTAGATGAAGACGAAATGGGAGATACAATACTGCGTGAAGAGTTCGAAAGAGCACTGAAAGACCTGAGTCGAACCAAGGCCCCGGGAGTAGACAACATTCCTTTAGAACTGCTGACGGCCTTGGGAGAACCAGTCCTGACAAAACTCTACCATCTGGTGAGCAAGATGTATGAGACAGGCGAAATACCCTCAGACTTCAAGAAGAATATAATAATTCCAATCCCAAAGAAAGCAGGTGTTGACAGATGTGAAAATTACCAAACTATCAGTTTAATAAGTCACAGCTGCAAAATATTAATGCGAATTATTTACAGACGAATGAAAAAACTGGTAGAAGGCGACCTCAGGGAAGATCAGTTTGGATTCTGTAGAAATGTTGGAACACGTGAGGCAATACTGACCCTACAACTTATCTTAGAAGAAAGATTAAGGAAAGGTAAACCTACATTTCTAGCATTTGTAGACTTAGAGAAAGCTTTTGACAATGTTGACTGGAATACTCTCTTTCAAATTCTAAAGGTGGCAGGGGTAAAATACAGGGAGCGAAAGGCTATTTACAATTTGTACAGAAACCAGATGGCAGTTATAAGAGTCGAGGGACATGAAAGGGAAGCAGTGGTTGGGAAGGGAGTGAGACAGGATTGTAGCCTCTCCCTGGTGTTACTCAATCTGTATATTGAGCAAGCAGTAAAGGAATCAAAAGAAAAATTTGGAGTAGGTATTAAAATCCAGGGAGAAGAAATAAAAACTTTGAGGTTCGCTGATGACATTGTAATTCTGTCAGAGACAGCAAAGGACTTGGAAGAGCAGTTGAATGGAATGGACAGTGTCTTGAAAGGAGGATATAAGATGAACATCAAAAAAGCAAAATGAGGATAATGGAATGTACTCGAATTAAGTCGAGTGATGCTGAGGGAATTAGATTAGGAAATGATACACTTAAAGTAGTTTTGCTATTTGGGGAGTAAAATAACTGATGATGGTAGAAGTAGAGAGGATATAAAATGTAGACTGGCAATGGCAAGGAAAGCGTTTCTGAAGAAGAGAATTTTGTTAACATGGAGTATAGATTTAAGTGTCAGGAAGTCGTTTCTGAAAGTATTTGTATGGAGTGTAGCCATGTATGGAAATGAAACACGGACAATAAATAGTTTGGACAAGAAGAGAAGAGAAGTTTTTGAAATGTGGTGCTACAGAAGAATGTTGAAGATTAGGTGGGTAGATCACGAACTAATGAGGAGGTATTGAATGGGATTGGGGAGAAGAGAAGTTTGTGGCACGACTTGACTAGAAGAAGGGATCGGTTGGTAGGACATGTCCTGAGGCATCAAGGGATCACAAATTTAGCATTGGAGTGCAGCGTGGAGGGTAAAAACCGTAGAGGGAGACCAAGAGATGAATACACTAAGTAGATTCAGTAGGATGTAGGTTGCAGTAGGTACTGGGAGATGAAGGAGCTTGCACAGGATAGAGTAGCATGGAGAGCTTCATCAAACCAGTCTCAGGACTGAAGACCACAACAACAACAACAACATGGCTCATATGCCTTTGGGTGTTTGCTCTTTTTGTTTGTGAGTATAGAGTGCTGTGCTAGTTCAGGTATTGTAATTATGGAAGCTGACATTTGTTTGAAAATTTGCAAGGTTGGCCCTGACATACACATGCTCTCTCTCTCTCTCTCTCTCTCTCTCTCTCTCTCTCTCTCTCTCTCACACACACACACACACACACACACACACACACACACACACACACACACACACCTGTAACAAAAAAAGAAAAAAAAAGTGTTTTAGGCAGCAAGATATGGAACCCAAAACATTATTCCATACATTACAAAAGCCTGAAAATAGCCAAAATACGCTATCCTGGCACCCTCTGAGGTGTAATAATTCTAGGAGAAAAACAAGCTTAGTTGAGTTTCTGTGAAAGTTTCATTATGTAGTCGCGAAATTTTAGTTTTCATCAACATGTATCCCAAGCAATTTTTTATCTATCACTCTGTCTACGGCTTTTTCACCCAACAGTAGATCAAAATTTGTGTTGTGGCTTATTTTCCCAAACTGCACATGTTTTGTTTGCATTTAGTTTCAACCTGTCTATATTGAACCAAGAACAGACGTTCTTTAGGATTTGTTCAGTAGTTGTTTGCAGCAGTTACTTTTGTTCACTGTTACATAGTATGGCATTTGCTGCACCATCTGATGTGTGTACACCATTCATACAGACAAGAAACAACATGGAACCTAGAATACTGTCTTTTGATACTCCTATTTCCACTTTTTTGCATCTGATACTAAATATATTTTGTAGTTGGAGCAAAGCTGATGTCAGCCCTACAATCTGTTTTCTTTTTTGTAGATATGATTCAAACAAATTTTTTCCTATCCCTTTAATACCTAAAGCATCCAGTTTTTCTAAAAGAATGCCATGACTGACAGTATCAAAAGTTTTGGAGATACCTAAATTTACTCCTTCTACACTGTTATCTTTTTCTAGATTTTTTAAATTATGTTTGTTGTAGTACATTACTGTTGTTTCTGTATTTTTACCTGCCTGGAAGCCATGCTGGTTTCTGTTTGGCAATTTATGGTCATTTAGATATTTGTTTGTTCTGTGATTCATCAATTTTTCTAATATGGAAAATGCTGGAAGGAGTGAGACTGGTTGATAGATTTCTACCTTATACTTGTCACTGTTTTTAAATAATGGCTTCACTTTTGAGATTTGAAGCCTTTCCAGAAACATTTCTTCACAAAATGAGAAGTGGGCTATGAATGCCAAAGGCCTTACAATCTGTGGAGCTGTCATTCTTATAATACACACTACTGGCACTTCATCTACTCCTGCAAAATTTTGGATTTCGAGCTTTTCATCATTTTTAACACTTCATGATAATTTGTTGGCTCTATCCTCATGCTACAAGCATTTTATGAAATTTCTGTTTTTCCTTGGTTTGAAAATTTAGAGATTAATAAAGTTGTGGTATTTATGACATATTTTTGAGAATGATATTCTAGTCTTCACATCTCTTCCCTGTTTCAATTCTCACAATACCCCATATAGCTTTTGAGACTGTGTTCTTACGCTATCATTGCTCATAAATTTTGCCCTGGCAATTACTTTTTGATACACGCTCTTGTAATTCCTAACATATTTTGTGAACTGGAGGTACATGGATGTTTTCGTTTTAGAAATAAGTCTCTTTAGAATTCTGCGAGACATTTTGATGCCAACTGTGATCCAAGACTGAGGATTCATATTGCGATGTGATCTACTTCTTGAAGGCTTCTTTGGAAAGCACATTTCAAAACACCTCTTGAAAACTAAATAAAATGACTTATATGCATCATTTGTATCTGTTGGAGACACTGCTTCTGCCCAGGAAGGACATTTATAAATTCTACACAGTTTTCTGTAGTAAAATTTCTTCTATACATGAAGTATGCTTTTTTTTCTTTCAGTGGCATGAAGGAATTTTGAGGACAAGGACACAGCAATCTGATAATCCCAAATCAGTATTAGTTACTACTACTTCTGTAGAATCTACATTTGAAAATAGATTATCTATGAGATTGTTTGTATTATGTATTATTCTTGTGGGCCACTGTATGACCGTGAATAGACTGAAACAACATAAAGATTTAAGAACTGATATTTTAGCCCACTTTCATTCAAAAGTTTTATATCGAAGCCCCGACAAAAATTACAGTGGAATGTTAAGCAGTGTTCCTAATTGATTAATGAAAATGTCTGTATCCCAAATAAGAGGTCTGTATATTGCCTGTGACTATGACTTTTCTATGTATTTCATATAACTGTATAGCTGCTGCTTCAAAACTATTTTTCACATTCAGTGATTCAGCTTCATACCTTCTTTTATACCTGATTCTTGATTTGGTAAAAATACATACACCTGTTTTTGTTATTTTTTCTACAATATTGACTTACTGACTTACATGGATTAATGTTAATGCTGCTTAGTTCAAAGATTCTTCACAAATGCTCCATAATCGACATGCAGTCATTGTTTGCATCATTCATTGTTACTGCAAGTTCTAATGATTTATTTTTAAGGTATTGAATGTTTAGCGTAAAATCTGCAGGTGACTAGAATGAGAACTGGTTACCGTTGTATTTATGTTTTGTGCTGTCATATTCATTCCTGAGGCCTGGAAAGGCACAAAGAATCCTTGTGGAGGACAGGTTTCCTGCACCTCATAGGTCGTCCACTGGGCTGTGGTGAGTTGCTTGCTGGTGCTGCTGTGCTCCCTTGTGAACTGCTAGCATTTGGGGTGTTTCCTTATATTGACAGAGCATTACCTAATTTGTCTTCTAGTGTTAATGCTTCAGCGAATTGCACATAAGATTGACCAACTAATACTTAGTTCTTGTCCGTGAGGGTAATAATCTTTGAAGTGTCATAATTTATTTTTGTTTTTGTATTTACAATTTCTAAAATATTTGCTACTACAAAGTTTTTCCCTAATCTATTTAGATAAAAGCCACAACTAGTAAGAAATCTCCTCCCTAATATTCTCACAAGCAAAACTCACATTTTCAAATCACCTACATATACTTGTTATCTCACTATTTGTACTTCCCACTTTTTTGTTTACACAGGACCTTTCACCAGAGATATCCAAAGTTCTAAGCACTACTGATTTTCCCATCACTTCTTAGGCTAGTGAAGTGCCACTGTATTCATCTCATTAAGGTCTGCTATATTTTACTACCACAGATTATTGCCTTTATATTTGAAAAACTATGTTCCCACTAATACCTTAGCAATATTGCTGTCATCCAATAAAATACACTTAAACTAGGACAAGAAGATGGATGCTTTGAGTAAATGTGCTTCTAATAAATTATGGTGGTTCCATTTGAATGTCTTCATCTTTTATAGCAACATGGCCAGCAGAGTCTTGACATCTAAATTATCTTTTTCCCATATAAGTAATGAGAACATATTGTTTCATAATTTCTCAGAAATTTTTAGCATTTATTGTGCGATTTTTAGCAAAAGTGAAAAATTAGCATTTGTCATAGGATTATAATGCAGTATCAGCATTAATTAAAATGGGCAGAAAACATCCCATATCAGATGTATTTGTAAGCAAGTTCTGCATGTTCTGTATGAAACTATTTGTATGGTATCATTGCCATTTATTGTTTGATGTCCTTGTAAAATGGGAATTTGACACTACCGTGGTGTTTGCTAGCATGTAACAAATTGCTTAGGGATGGCAGCTGTAATGATACTGGGGATGGGTGTATATTCTTAACTGTGGAAAAAATATAAAGACAAATATCAGACATGAAACTAAAAAAAAAGAAAAAAAGTCTATTCACCGAGAGCTGGGACGAAACATAAACAGTGTCACGTGAGCGACTACGTTCGTTTCCAGAGAAAGCATTCGGTGTTCACGTGATACTTAGGGCTGTGGAAAAACTCTTGGCGCACGCTTTGCAGCTGGCGGCGTTCGTCTGGCTGCCTAGCTGTTACAGCGGACCGTGCGAAACCTGGGCAACAATGTACGAAATAAATTTAACAATAATGTTAAACTGAGTTCATTCTGTCGAAGCAGATTTATTTTCATTCAGGCTGCTAACAAAACGCTCCATTAAAACACAATTAATTGTTAATTTTAATAAGAATACCAGTAATAATAATAAGAAAGGACGAAACAAGGTTCCCTCTGTCGAACTTGTACTGTTTTCATTGAGATTTATAACGAACCGCTCCTCTCTCTCCTCTATAATGCAGTCTAATTTCCACATTTGAGTTTCCACTTTTTCTACGACATGGAGGACGCACTTGTTCGAATCCTCTGCAGTCACTGTTCTTACTGCTTCTTCTAGCAGTACTTTAACTTCCGGCATTTTTTATGTTTTGTTTTTCACTGCAACACAGCCTTTGATTCTGGCCCACACTAACTCGATGGTGTTTAATTCACAGTGGTACGGAGGAATTATGAGAACTGTTTTCCCTGCTTTATTCGCCATTTCATCTATTGCGTATTCGTTGTGCGCTGTTCTGTGATTTTTAACTATATCTAAAAGTTCTTTCTTCAACATACCGTCTTCGAAATGGATGTTTTTAGATTTTAGCCACTCTGGTATTTCGTGCTTATTGGAATTCGCATTGGGAACTTTTTCTTTTCTCCGAGAATTGTACGGCGCGTTATCAAGAACAATAACTGCATTTTCCTGAAGCCGAGGAAGAACATCTAGAAACCACTTCTCGAAGGTTTCGGCGCACATCTCCTCATGATAATCTCCACTTTTCTTGGATTCGAAAGTCCACAAACATCCTTCAACGAACCCTGCGTTGCTGCCAATATGTGCGATAATCAGACGTTTCCCTTTACCTGATGGGCCCTTGCTTCCGGTGGATAACCCGGACAGAAACGCTCGTTTTGAGGAATTTATAGTGTCATCTACCCAGACGTAACTTCGGGTATGTCCTGCGTTCACCCACGTCTCGTCCAAATAGTAAATGGGTCTGCCTTCATCTCTCAACTGGTTAATGGTTCGAAGATAACGCCGCCTCCATAAGAAGATGTCATCCCTGTCTATTAGCATGCTATCGCGCGCACGCCGGACATATATGAAATTCATTTCTCTCAATAACTTATAAAATGTAGTTCTCCGAAAATTGGCCAGATCTGCATCTTCGTTCACGACTGTAACCGCTTTGTCAATTGATGGCAATTCGTTACGAAAAAAAATTCGTGTACTTTCCTTCGTATCGCATTTCTATCGAAGTCATCAACATTTTCAGAAAGTTTGTCGTAATTTTCCTTTCTTGGTAGACTTCAAAGAGTGTGTGGCCTTGTACTCACTTATCACACGATACACTGAAGAACGTCCAACACCTGTAGCTGCAGCTGTTTTCGAAACAATATCACTCATCGACTGCTCTGGATGTAAAAGTTCCGTTTTATACACATTAAGCACCATGTGCTTCTCAGAATTTAATGATTTCTTTTTTGCTCGCTTCTTTGGTGGATTCAAAACTGACACGTCGACCTCGCTCGCTGAATCCGTGGATGACATAATAAGGACAGCCGTATGTGATGCTAATGAAATAAGTGAATATATAAAATAAGAAACCATGTGATGCTATTGGATGCGCACATAAACAGTGAATGCTCAGCGTGACTACAAGCACATATACTTACTCTAATAATCAACAACTAGTCTTTCAAGCGTCTTTACAGATGAACTTAAGATATCCTGAAATACCTGCTGTACAACACCCACTAACGAGCTCACACCTGCAACTGAGGCGGCCACACTGACTGAGCGCCGCGCCTGCGAACCGCACAATGTATCGCTCATAAAGGACAAACGGTTGCACCCATCACATTCGAACAAACTACAAAATTAAATTCATACCTTTCTGAAACTTTTCTCGCTTACACCCCCACAAAAGAATTTAAAGGGAAAAAGTTTGTCGCTTACTATATTTCGGATGATGATTTGGTAAAAGTTCTATATCAGATGTGAGATTTTAATTCATTGCTTCACTATTACTGACTCTATTGGGCAGAAAATTTGCAGACGTCATCAACATATAGCACTGAAGGCAATTATAAAATTATTTTGGTGTGCGTCACACAGTTTAGGAGATATGGCGTGATAAATATAGAATAACGCGAAAAAACAACTTTTCCTGAAAGCTTAAATATTTCTCTTTTTGAGTGACAATAAATTTTAATGTAATGTAAATAAAGGTGTCGGAAGGTAGTTCTCGGATCACTTTATCATGTTCAGGTGCCAAATTATAAAAAACACGACTTTCATTTTTTAATTTCTGACGCCCCTGCCTTGTACGCCCCTCGACGGCAGCGCTGTGGTCACGCGCCTTGCCGTGTTTACAGTACGTCTCTTGTTTCGGTGAATGGAGTATAGGTTGATTTGCATAATTTTTATGTAAAATGCAGTACATTAATTTAAGGGGGTCAGTGACAAAGAAGAATGGCATTCAAAAGCGTGTGAAATGCTAAAAGTGTACGAGAAAATGGTGGGGGGACATAACTACTTACTTAATTTGGTGTCAAAGGCGGCAAAATAGTTTAAGGAAATGGGGGTGACATGGAAAATCACTTAACAGAACATTAGGTTAAGTGTCGACAAATGGCTGAACATTAGGTTAAGACACCGAGAGTACAATGTCGCACATTAGGTTATGCAACATCTTTGACCCATGTAATTGCTTCTTACAAGACCTACATGTTTCCAAACAGCAGAGAATGTTGAGCAAGAGAAATCTAACACATGTAAACTGATTTTTTTTATAAATAAACAATATACCCTTGAATTTCATATTATGACATCCTTCCTTTCCACTAAAGAGCCACCAATTTCCATCTGTTCCATACACTGCCTTGAATCCCCTAAATTGTTTAAATATACAATATTTCACACATTGTCTATATTGGTTAAACGATATTCCATACACAGCAATCGATTTCCAGACAAATTCTTTAACTAAATAAATAAACTATATTCCATACACTGCTATAAATAATGAAATAATACTCTATACATTGTCTAAAGTGTTTAAACAATATTCCACACACAGCAACTGAATTCCCTCCAAATTACCGATCAACTACATCTACATCTACATTTATACTCCGCAAGCCACCCAACGGTGTGTGGCGGAGGGCACTGAGTCTTTTTCCTGCCAATTTCTGGGATGGAGGGTGGGAGGGAGGGGGTTTACCAGAGAGGGAGAGGTTAATTAATTGATCAATTTAATGAAGTAGTCAATCAAATTTATAAGAGTGAGAGGGGCTATTCCAGTAACTCAGACGTGAAAGTGTACGTGTAGCAGTGAGCGTGGGGAGTTTTCTTGATGGGGGAGGGGGTGGAGGCAGCGGAACAATAGTTTAAGGACGTGTCAATCAAAAGGAAGGATCCTTTTAGCAGAACAATAGGCTAAGGACCTGTCAACTAAAGGAGAACAATAGGTTAATGACCTGTCAATCAAAGGAGAACAATAGGTTTGCCCCTGAGTGCATACCCGCCCCTAATGTAGGCAACCTGCACTAAAAAAATGCACGGGTGTCCTTGTTGCCCTACTATTCGAGCTCTCTGTTTCTGTTAGCGCAGAGCGTCTCCAACCGGTGTGTAAAGTATATGTATGCATCTCAGTACGCGTTGGACCAGCGTGGTACATCAGGAACGTGCGCATTGTGCTGCAGTGTCATGTCATGTCACACGTGCTATACACATCTCAATTTGCGCTTAGCCTAACTCAAACAATAATGAAACGCGACATTTCCGTGCACGAGCAGACTGAAATAGTGGACCTTTGCTTGCGGTTGACAGTCCAGATAATCGCGAATCTGTAAACTGAGGTCCGGACAATTGAGTCTTCACTGTATCATAAAATGCGACAGAGGGCCGTGGGCGGTACGATTACTTGATTCGGGCCATGTGCTGCCAGCAGGTCGCAGTTTTACGACCACTGGTTTAGAGGGTAAGGTCGGGAACAGAGAGAACATTCCGAACTGGCCCCGAGTCATCCGGTGCTACCGATTGCTTTGCTCCTAGAGAAGTACCAAATTATACGGTGTATAGAAATTATCGAGGTGCATATAAACTTGTGTACAACATATTTGCTTTGAAAAAAAAAACTGAGGCAGAGGGCTTGGCCTAATACTGCCTATTTTTAGCGTATCAGCTAGCACCGACACTACGGCCTCAGCTGCCAACATTCGCACGTCATTTACTACACCAACAATGAGAAGGCGGAAGTTTGTCGATGATACTGAGCTACCTGTGTTGCGCATGTGCAAAGGGCACTTTTCTCTTACCACACCTCTTGGTTCTTTGATGCTAGTAACTCATAGCTGAACCATAGTAAGCATTCAGTCTCTGTATGTCCATCTTCTCAGAGATGGCTACGGGACTCGGTTGTTGGCTACAGGATGTCAAACACCTTTCAGCAGTCTAATTTCCAAACTTATTTTATTTGGCTTCCAACTTCGGCGATTTACTACGCCATCTTCAGGCCCCTGAGTGATGTGTAGGAAGATTCCACCTCGGTTCTGGTCAAATTAAGGGCCAGCATTCAAATACTGGTAGCTGTAAATTTCTTCTTGCTGTAGCGATCACTCCAACCATCAACCACCGGCAGTTGATGGTCGACGTGATAGAGTGATACACTCTTATGAGCGCGCAACAGTGCCGTCCTCACTTATGTGAAACTTTATGAACATACTCTATTTTACCATTTTTTGCTGTGACGTCACATGTGCTGGACAGCTGTTGAATTCGTTTAACAATACTTTATAAAGTCTTAGACTTCAGATATTTATTTTAAAGAGTATTGGTGCCAATATTTGTTGTAAAAGTAACTTATTAGTGGATTTTCATTCATCTCAATCTTTCTTTTTGTGTTACTGATTCGAGTGGTCTTTTATTCGTGAGTGTGATTTCGTCCTTCATAGAAGTCTCAGCAGTGCCGATTCTAAAGCTAAGTACTAGACATGTTGTTTGTGTACTGTATTCGAATATTAAATTTAGTATGAGGGTTGGAACTTTAATGGCGGCAACTACACTCCTGGAAATGGAAAAAAGAACACATTGACACCGGTGTGTCAGACCCACCATACTTGCTCCGGACACTGCGAGAGGGCTGTACAAGCAATGATCACACGCACGGCACAGCGGACACACCAGGAACCGCGATGTTGGCCGTCGAATGGCGCTAGCTGAGCAGCATTTGTGCACCGCCGCCGTCAGTGTCAGCCAGTTTGCCGTGGCATACGGAGCTCCATCGCAGTCTTTAACACTGGTAGCATGCCGCGACAGCGTGGACGTGAACCGTACATGCAGTTGACGGACTTTGAGCGAGGGCGTATAGCGGGCATGCGGGAGGCCGGGTGGACGTACCGCCGAATTGCTCAACACGTGGGGCGTGAGGTCTCCACAGTACATCGATGTTGTCGCCAGTGGTCGGCGGAAGGTGCACGTGCCCGTCGACCTGGGACCGGACCGCAGCGACGCACGGATGCACGCCAAGACCGTAGTATCCTACGCAGTGCCGTAGGGGACCGCACCGCCACTTCCCAGCAAATTAGGGACACTGTTGCTCCTGGGGTATCGGCGAGGACCATTCGCAACCGTCTCCATGAAGCTGGGCTACGGTCCCGCACTCCGTTAGGCCGTCTTCCGCTCACGCCACAACATCGTGCAGCCCGCCTCCAGTGGTGTCGCGACAGGCGTGAATGGAGGGACGAATGGAGACGTGCCGTCTTCAGCGATGAGAGTCGCTTCTGCCTTGGTGCCAATGATGGTCGTATGCGTGTTTGGCGCCATGCAGGTGAGCGCCACAATCAGGACTGCATACGACCGAGGCACACAGGGCTAACACCCGGCATCATGGTGTGGGGAGCGATCTCCTACACTGGCCGTACACCACTGGTGATCGTCGAGGGGACACTGAATAGTGCACGGTACATCCAAACCGTCATCGAACCCATCGTTCTACCATTCCTAGACCGGCAAGGGAACTTGTTGTTCCAACAGGACAATGCACGTCCGCATGTATCCCGTGCCACCCAACGTGCTCTAGAAGGTGTAAGTCAACTACACTGGCCAGCAAGATCTCCGGATCTGTCCCCCATTGAGCATGTTTGGGACTGGATGAAGCGTCGTCTCACGCGGTCTGCACGTCCAGCACGAACGCTGGTCCAACTGAGGCGCCAGGTGGAAATGGCATGGCAAGCCGTTCCACAGGACTACATCCAGCATCTCTACGATCGTCTCCATGGGAGAATAGCAGCCTGCATTGCTGCGAAAGGTGGATATACACTGTACTAGTGCCGACATTGTGCATGCTCTGTTGCCTGTGTCTATGTGCCTGTGGTTCTGTCAGTGTGATCATGTGATGTATCTGACCCCAGGAATGTGTCAATAAAGTTTCCCCTTCCTGGGAGAATGAATTCACGGTGTTCTTATTTCAATTTCCAGGAGTGTATTTATTTACAGCTCGTACAAAATAGATACGTGTTTCAAAGTTTTACTGACCTCCAGAGTACTCACCAGCAAACTCGTTGCCAGCGATGTGGAAGTCGTAGGATACTCTTAGCAGGGACAGTTGTGCTGACAGTTCTAGCGGCGCGGTCTATTGCCCGACGAATTTGTAGCAGTTTGGAAGCGAATGCCGTGAAGTGTTTCCTTCGCTTTAGAAATCGAGTTGGACTTACGAGGGCTTAAGTCAGGGGAGTGCAGTAGTTGGTATAGCACTTAGCAGCCCCATCAGTCAAACAAATAAGTAAAAATGTGTGCCAGACCGAGACTCGAAATCGGGACGTTTGCCTTTCGCGGGCAAGTGTTCTACCAACTGAGCTACGCAAGCACGACTCACGACCCACCTTCACGGCTTCAGTTCTGCCAGTATCTCGTCTCCTACCTTCCAAACTTCACAGAAGCTCTTCTGCAAACCTTGCAGAACTAGCACTCCTGAAAGAAAGGATATTGCGGAGACATGGCTGAGCCGCAGACTGGGGGATGTTTCCAGAATGAGTATTTCGCTCTGCAGCGGAGTGTGCGCTGATTTGAAACTTCCTGGAAGATTAAAACTGTGTGCCAGACCGAGACTCGAACTCGGGACCTTTGCCTTTTGCAGGCAAGTGCTCTACCAACTGAAGCTGTGAAGGCACCAAGAAAACTTAATTTACAATGACACATTTATGAGGCAGTAATACTGGATTGTCTTCCAAAGCTCTGCACCACAGCTGGGCCAGCAGAGCAGTGCCTCGTTAGCAGCAGAAAGCCAGGGTGTGTTTCTCTCTCAGTACCGCATGGCCACTGAAGTGTCAGGTGGCAGCCAATACATCATGAGGTGGCCAATGACCATGGCCTCTGGCTCTAAGTGTCAATCTCCAAAGTGCTCTCGTTGAGGTCGAAGATTTGCACTTGGGAGTCTCAGACCAGGTCCACCTGAAGTACTCACTGACTCACAGGGGTCGGCTCTCAGCTCTCGTTTGGGAGACAGGAGCTGGCAGCCACAGGATTGGGATGAGCAGCAGAGGTGCCCACCCATTCTAAGGCGGATGATGGACAGATGGACAGCATCCAGGTCACACAGGTCAAGCCTCCAGCAGGCCTGCTGGGTGATGGCAGCCTCTGTGCGCTATCAATATTGTCCCGGAAATTAGCAGTGGAGCTGGCTGCAACAGTGTCCTTCCAGCTGGACTCGTAGTTCCACAGATATTCAGAGACAACTAGGCATTCTGACCTCCATAGAATCCCCTCCCACTGGATAGCTACAAGTGACACAAGAGCAAAGGCGATGCACTAGGCAGTCAGCAATCGGCACTCAACAATCAGACACTTGTTAAGAAGGCTGGGGTATTTATGTTGGTGCTTCCCATGTGCTCAATGGCGGTGCGGATGGCTAGGATATCATGTGTCCTGGTTTTCCCTCGCTGTCAGTAATCCTAGTCACATCAGACTTTCACAACTTCTCCTTTACCAGGCTCTTTTCTGCTGGCTTTGCACCTGAATGCTTATTAACACATTATACCTAGCCTTCCTTATGAAACTCTCTTTGTCACTAATATCTCAGTATCTCTCGGCCCCCATGATATGATTGTGCTTCGCTTGCAGACCTGGCCATTCGATCATTTCCCCTTGCTGCGATAGCTTCTGTGTTTGCAGCAACTCGATCAGCATTTCACCTAAGTTGGCAGTCTACTGGTCGTTGACACAGGCGGTTCAGCTTCCAAGAGTTACCAAAGCAGAACTTGGACGAATTTTTAGTATCTTCTGGGAATACTACCTTGGGACATAACAAAACAAAGATATTAGTGTTACAAAATAAAAGAATAAGACACAATGTTCGAACAAAAACGAGTAATTTTCCTCACTGAAAGCAACTTACGTTAATTCTTGCATCGTAACAGATAATGGCAAGGAGGAGGAAATGTAAAGAAGGGAAAGCAAACGAAGCATGTCAGACATAAAAAGGATATTACTTTACAAAGATGACTTAGTTATTGAACTGATCACTTCAAACTTTATCCAATGTGACTGTATGTTTCATATATATGAGTCTTTTCTTCATCACAAATAACACACTCGTAGTCAGACTATTATATTTACGCTAAGAAAATAGTTTTACTCTAACAAGGAAAACTATAAAAAATATTAATATGTCAAGTCATGCAAAAAGACTGTACATCACTAAGAATGTTGTTATTATGACTATACGTTCAAAGATTATTTTCTTTCCATATTTTATGGTTAAAGTAGAGGGACATTTTTGTTAAACTGTTCCTGTTGAAAATTCATTTTCTGTTAAATTCTAACTTTAGTCCTGTTAGCATCTCATTATTTGTTTCCTGTAGGGTTCAATAGAGACACATGAGAGTTGACAGTATGTTGGTAGCATTGTGTCTCCCTGACTGAGTAGCAGACAGTATAGCTTTGCAGTTCAGCATAACAAAAAGGGGTTTCTGTCTCCATCTGTACACTTCACGCACACGTCGTAAATGTTCTTTCAATTCCCATTGCACATTGTATAGCTGTCTCCCTTATGAAGGAGATATGGCATGATTGTAGGTCTGTTGACAGAATTGTGCTGGACTGCAGTGAGGACTGCTACCGGTAGTAATCCGCTTGGTTAATGATAATGAGTATTTGAATCTTTTTTCGTTTTGCCAAGATACTTTTTATTTATCACAACACTATCCTTCCGGAATATGTACCACTGGTATTCACAATCACTTCGAGTAATAATCATACCCTACTGATGTAAAATAAATCCATACTATTTGCAGCACACTCTAGACCTGTGGGTGAGTACGTCATTCTCCATACAACTTCACCCTTAAACGGTCCCCACCTCTTTGTGTGAGGCCATTCTGGAGTCTCTGTCCTTGAATACTAGCCAATCAGAGGCTAGAAAAGGCAATGTCTACTTATTAACTCGTGCTGTAGACAGCCAATGAGAGACAAGAAACATATTCCCCAGTCATTTCACGTGTTCAGCTATGGACCCAGTACACGATAACGTTGCAGTGAATGGCGCGCCACTGGATTAATCCAATACTGGACAACGTTACAGTTATCACGTATCTCCTTATTTGGTTGGAACGACTGTCTCCCAATAAACTAACATCTCATTTCAGATGTGGCATATCTCAGCATAGGGTCAATCAGCAAAAATATAACATCATTACACACTGAAATAATTGCATCAGCCATCTTGTAATGGTCTTTTGGGAAAGACGGACTGTGCTCGTCCCAGATTTTCTCAAAGAAGTAGAAGCTGCTTCAGAATTAAAATACAGACGTCCGAGTGGAGACACATTTGTGTGAAGTCAGGATAGCTGTTGGGAACCTGTGAGGTGTCAACAACGCCAGCAAAACATTGTCACATTATCAGAGTTCAGTTATTTATTCACAATGTTTACAATTCGTTGTTCATCTTGTAATGGTTCTTTATTTACGTGACCATTACGGCACTCCAACCCCCGTTCTCGATACCAGTAATATAGTACTACTTTTCTGCGAAGTAACAGACATATTTTTGTGACAATATTCACATTTGGTTTTATTAATGTATTGGTACTCCGATGTATCGATATATTACAGTGATATGGTTCTTGTGTGTATTCATTTCTGTGAGACTGTCATAATCTTTGACTTACTTGTAAACGTTTTGGCGCGAATGGGCACAGAGCAGTCTTTGTTTCACTTTGCAGAAGTTAAGTTGTTATTTCGCTTTGTAAAAGAACTGTCAAGTCTTGTGTTTGGTTAAAGTGGAAATTAAATATATGAAGATTGATACAAAACTGTTTTCTTGATGATGTGACAATTAAGAAGTATATCTGAATTTACAAGAAGTTTAATAAAAATGTGGATCGTGAACACCAAGTCAAAAATTATTTCTACCATACCATTGCTCTGATCTGGGATTGTTTGATAATTAAGAATTTCCTCAAAAACGCATTTGTTAGGTCTTCAAATACTGCTAAAATACAGATCTGGACCTTCTAGCAGTCAAAGTGGAATCACCCTAGAATCAACAAGATGAGTCATAACAACTTCGACGAAATCTACGTGGGAATCCATTCAACATAAGTGTCAAAATTAATGACTTTTTTACAGTGACTTCATTATTTGCATTCTGACGATACCTTCCACAGTCAATAACTTTGTTGTTGCCTGAACATATGCTGCGTGAGCAACATTATTAATCTGATTTCTAACCTACTTTGCAAGCGGTGGTATTGTTAGAATCTGCAGCAGCAGCAGTTGTTGCTAATTCAGCCGTGTGCTGGATTCTAGTTGACTGCCGTCGAGTCGCCTTAGTGTTTACACGGCCAGGAAGAGATGCCAGTGACCCTGGCGGCGCAGTGGCTCCCTGGGAGGGGCGGCGGCTGCCCAGAGTGAAGTGGTTCTCACGCCGGCTGCAGAGTGTACTCGGTCCCACCCCGAATTCTACAGTGACCCTTGATGACCCATCTGCGATGTACCTGGTGTCAGTAGTCACGTGGTCGTTTATCACCTCCCTACCCCTGGTAGGTTTCAGCACCTGAAGGCACCTGAATGTTGAACACGTACGTGGACCCCAAAAGGCTCTGTTGCTGGCTTCTGCGTTGAAGTCCAGTATTGGCGGCACTCTGTGATGTGTTATCAGAAGGCAGTAAGTTTCTCCTTCAGTAGATGGTAGGCAGCGAGCAGCATGAAGTTCATCCGGTGAAGGCCATCATCTTGAGTACATCTTCAGCTAGTTCGTAGACTGTGGTGGAGCATCTAGGACATAGGTTGACTGCAGTACTGTAATGACTGAATCGAGTGCTATTACTGTGAATGTCATCGATCCCAATGGTCAACTCACGACAAGAACTGGAGAGCTGAAGTATTTAAAGAGAACTAGTATGAGCCTATGATGGGAAGTTCAGGTCGTACCTGTAATGGCCGAAAGTTTCCTCATTCTTCTACTTTCACTGAACAGGCTGTTATCTCCTATGTCAGACTCCCCCTGTGTGGCCTTATCAAATACAATACTGACCATTAAAATTACTACACCAAGACGAAATGCAGATGATAAACGGGTATTCATTGGACAAATATATTATACTAGAAGTGACATGTGATTACATTTTCACGCAATTTGGGTGGATAGATCCTGAGAAATCAGTACTCAGAACACCCACCTCTGGCAGTAATAACGGCCTTGATACGACTGGGCATTGAGTCAAACACAGCTTGGACGGCGTGTACAGGTACAGCTGCCCATGCAGCTTCAACACGATACCACAGTTCATCAACAGTAGTGACTGGCGTATTGTGGCGAGCCAGTTGCTCGGCCACCATTGACCAGACGTTTTCAGTTGGTGGGAGGTCTGGAGAATGTGCTGGCCAGGACAGCAGTCGAACATTTTCTGTATCCAGAAAGGCCCGTACAGGACCTGCAACATGCGGTCGTGCATTATCCTGCTGAAATGTAAGGTTTCGCAGGGATCGAATGAAGGGTAGAGCCACGAGTAACACATCTGAAATGTAACGTCCACTGTTCAAAGTGCCGTCAATGCGAACAAGAGGTGACCGAGACGTGTAACCAATGGCACCCCATACCATCATGCCGGGTGATACGCCAGTATGGAAATGACAAATACACGCTTCCAATGTGCGTTCACCGCGATGTCGTCAAACACGGATGCGACCATCATGATGCTGCAAACAGAACCTGGATTCATCCGGATGACGTTTTGCCATTCGTGTACCCAGGTTCGTCGTTGAGTACACCATCACAGGCACTCCTGTCTGTGATGCAGCGTCAAGGGTAACCGCAGTCATGGTCTCCGAGCTGATAGTCCATGCTGCTGCAAACGTCGTCGAACTGTTCGTCCAGATGGTTGTTGTCTTGCAAACGTCCCCATCTGTTGGGATCTGTTGGGATCCAGCATGGCGTTCCGTATTACCCTCCTGAACCCACAGATTCCACATTCTGCTAACAGTCATTGGATGTCGAACAACTCAAGCAGCAATGTCGCGATACGATAAACCACAATCGCTATAGGCTACAATCCGACCTTTATTAAAGTCGGAAACGTGATGGTATGCATTTCTCCTCCTTACACGAGGCATCACAACCAAGTTTCACCAAGTAACGCCGATCAACTGCTGTTTGTGTATGAGAAATCGGTTGGAAACTTTCCTCATGTCAGCACGTTGTAGGTGTCGCCACCGGCGCCAACCTTGTGTGAATGCTCTGAAAAGCTAATCATTTGCATATCACAGCATCTTCTTCCTGTCGGTTAAATTTCGCGTCTATAGCACGTCATTTTCGTGGTGTAGCAATTTTAATGGCCAGTAGTGTAGATACAGTTTCTTGCAACATACCCAAAAGTTAACGAATACGCTTCTCTTATTTCCTTTCGTTTTAAGTTCTCTTATCTGGTGAATGCTTATTCCATATTCAGCAGACAGTGCCTTCGGCCTGACCCGCTTGCGTCATAATAGCTTGCTTCCTGCTTCCGTCTCTGTTTTCCGGCGTGACTTGAACTTGCCTCAGGAAATGTGAACGAGCTTTAACTTTTTTCTGATTTCCACCCCTTACTATTCTGGGATGTGCCTACCTCATAAGTTGTATTACATAAATGTACTAAAGACAAGATATTTACAAAGCTCAACAAGCTGGTGCCGACTGCTTTGGGTGCTCTGGGTGGATCAATGGCTAGATGGAGACGTAGCAATAAGCTGTGTAGTTACGGCTGAAAAGTATTATGTGATGGTAGGGTAGAAATGAGTCAATATTCAATGTTGATGTATACACAGGGGCAACATTGTTGCTGATCGGGGTACTTAGGAGAGGGTAAATGTGTGTAAGCAATAGTTAGGTGCTTATTTTTGTCATAAACATTAATTCTATCCGAAAGTTTGACGAAATGATTCAATACATTGAAGATTCATTACTTCAGAAACAGAGTCCGTAGGCTAACTGATTGCTGCTCGTAAATGTTCGTAAGATTCAGTTTGCTTGTAAAACAGAGAATACAAAACGCACAAACTGTGAATAACTACCGTTTCTGTGAATGTTAGGTGACTGTCCGTGAGCCCTCCACGCTCCCTGTTTTGTGGAGATCTCAGCTCTGCTGCTGTTGCGGTGGACAGCTTTGCTCCCGCAGTTCGTTTTAATTAAATAATTAAATCTGAGCTGAGCGCACAAACGCGTCAAAGCGACGATCCGGCTTAATCCGGTGTACGTCACCACCTGCGCCAGCACACGCACTCCCTGTGGACAGACACGCAGTCTGCCGCCATTTTATTTCCATTTTGCAGCGCACTTTAGATTCAATTATCCGCCGCCAGAATGCGGGCTAGCGCATCTCGACCAGCGCGTCTCCGTTTCTCCAGTGGATAGCACGGCGGGCATTTCGCAGCTGATGATACGGACCGGCCGGCGCGTTTCGGCCATCTTGCTTTAATTACGTTTAGAGCCAATGGAGCCCCTAGGTGCGGCAAGCATACAGCATGGCTCCAGCCGCTAAATCGGCGGACCGTTGCAGCGCCACGAAACGTGCAGGCTAATTTTACTTCGTGGTTGATCTCGCTAAAACCGCAGTACGGTCCCCTCCGTTTTCATTTGCCGAGACGGGGAACAGCTGCGTTACCAAGTGGCTACTGGCTCGGCATGCAGCCGCGGCTTTGCAACATGAGTCGAATTAAATAGCACTTTTTATTTCAGGAGTTTGTTCGCCGTTTCACATTCACGTTCGGTAATTATTTGTCATGTACCCTTATTTTCCTTCATAGTTTCGTCATTGCTGGCACTTGAATTTGAATAATAGTGGAGGACAGCAGTTTGCTTTTTTTGTAACTTTTGACCACTGAATCCAAAAATAGCTGCAGTTTTTGTGTTAACGTGCCACAGCAATGCCTCTGCGACGTGGTTACCGTCGTCGCTGGCGGCGCAGTGTACCTGTGTATCGCGGTTTGAAGGCGATTGATATTGACTTGGCTGGGCAGTTTAATCAACAGCAATTGATTGGAGGTCCAAATGTTTTTCGTGGACTCCATCTGAACTTTACCTGTGATGTACAAGCAGTGTTTGGAGGTAGTACCTGGTTGACACTTGCTGTTGTATGGGGCAATCACGCAGATTATGGTGGCCTAGAAGCATTTCCAGATGCTAACATTTTGGCTTGGAAGACATGGAGTATAGCTGAGACTACAGGACTCTTGGCTAAACAGCCTTATGGTACTCTTGTTCCAAGCATGCCATTTGTTTTGACTACGAGAAGGAAGAAGAAGTTAAATGTTGATGAGTACCCCTTTATATGGGCGAAAGTCGGCAATGGTAAGGAAAGGACAGAACACACTTTATTGTCTATAATAAATCATACAATCACCGTTTATCTTTATTTTACAATTGCCATTGCCAGCGACGACGGTAACCACGTCGCAGAGGCATTGCTGTGGCACGTTAACACAAGTGAACGTAGCAAGCCAACGCCCAGCGAGACACCCAGAGCTACGCGATATCCTATCTTTGTCTCAAAAGTAATACAAAATGCTCGTATTAAGGAAATTAAAGGGAAACGCAACAAATATACTCTTATTACAATGAAATGACAACCCTTAACGCTTACAGGCGTTGACATATGTCAACGGGGACAGATGAAAATGTGTGCCCCGCCCGGGACACGAACTCGGGATCTCCTGCTTACATGGCAGACGCTCTATTCAGCTCTTTTTTTTTTTTTTTTTTTTTTTTTAAAAATCTCATTTTGTTCGTTTCATCTACTCGGTGCGGACGTCGCAAGACACCCCTTTCAGTTCGTCGATGATCCATTAACTCAGTTTGTTTATTATAGAGGGCAGCTAACACTCTTTTTTTTTCTTTTTAAATCTCATTTTGTTCGCTTTTGTTCGTTGTATCTGCTCTGAGCGGACGTCGTAAGACATCCGTTTAAGTTCGTTGTTGATCGATTAACTCAGTTTTTTTGTTGCAGAGGGCGACTAACCCTCTGACCGAACACGCTGAGTTACCGTGCCGGCAATCCATGTGAGCCATCGAGAACACAGAGGATAGTGCGACTGCAGGGACTTATCTATGACATGCCTCCCGCGAGACCCACATTCTCAACGTAATGTCCCGCACTACATTCGTAGTGCCCCCGCCCATTATTACTGGTCAAATGGCCGGTGAGTCTTAACTATACATATATAGGAAGATGGTGTCTGTTCTTTCGGACATGTCCGAAAGAACAGATACCATCTTCGTATATATAAATAAACTGTTCACAAAGAATAGATTTCTTCGTACGGAGGCTATATATATTTACTGCATGTTAAATTGTGTTCTTACAAACAGTAGCTTCTTAACCAAACGATAAATACACGTATTAAAAATTTTCGCTGATAGCTTCTTTTGGAGTATTTAAACTGTGGACATTTTCGCTTATTGATCAACTATAGTCATCATCTGTACATCACATCTGCCTTGATACCGTGCCTCCGTGACCATACCTTGGTGGAAGCGTTCATGCTGCTCATCACTGACAGCACCAAGATTTTCCAGGAAGCCAGCAAGACAGATATGTAGCTAAGCAAAAAAGAAAAAATACTATTTGCTTCTCTTTTGCAACCACTCATTCTGAAGCTCTCCAAGACTTGCTGGAAATTGGTGTAATTCTGTCCTCGTGTATTTCCAAGACAGTATTTGACAATGTTTCTCAATGCCCACCAAGCATTCTTTTCAAGTTCTGTCATTGTTCCGATGAAATGTCAATCTGTAACGAGCAGCCGAATCTGTGGACCATCAAACGTCATATGACAGGCTAGGAAATGCCGAAATGAGATACTCGAAACAATCTCCTTCACTTGCCAAAGCTTTAACGATTTGCTTCGTGAGAAAGAGGAAGAAATATAATATTATTTCTGATGTAGAATGTTTGTTTCACCAGGTTTCAGGTTATATCTTGGCGGACAGTTCGACTGCACCCAGTACTTCTCGCGTTTTCTGCTGTCCTACGCACACAAATAACAAAAGGCATTTCCGTGTTGCTGTCCAAGGAGGAAGCAGACCATTTTAAGGTCAATACAGCTGATTCATTGTTGCAAGTGATACTGCAACAAATGAGTTACTCACTTTATATTTTCATATTCCTCACCAAAACGAACTAAATGGCCTATTGGGACTGCATCACAAATTGTGGAGGAGAACACCCTTCAAGCTCTGCTTTGAGCTATCGATAAACAATCTCCATTCGTATGAAGCTCTCTTAGAATGAAATGATAATTAAATCAAGACCCTAAGCTGTCGACAGGCGTAGATATACATGAACGGGGACAGTTGAAAATGTGTGCCCCGACCGGGACTCGAACCCGGGATCTCCCGGGCAGACGCTGTATCCATTTGAGCCACCGAGGGCACAGAGGATAGTGCGACTGCAGGGATTTATCTCTTGCACGCTCCCCGTGAGACCCACATTCCCAACTTAATGTCCACATACTCGCGGCATACAATCTTACCGAGTCCCGTAAGATTTTGGGCAATGCGTGTACATCCAGCACAGAAGAAGAAGGTAAATTGCCGGTTAGACTTAACTATATGAAGATGGTATGTGTTCTTTCGGACATGTCTTTGAAAACTGGCACTCGGATTTGAGCTGAATGAGGCACTGGGCGTACAGCTGATGGTACACAATCACATTCTGGTTTACATTTGGTTTTGTTGTTGTATAGTGACATTTTCACAATACAAAAGTAACAATCATTTATGTGATTTCGGGATTCTCGGCAAATAATAGGTATACCAAATGGAAGTTTATCACGTGCTCCCTTCGTCCTCATTCGCCATCCCCCTACACACTGCTTGCACACTTTGTGAGGGGCCACGATTTATCTTGATCACCACTTTTCGCTTTAAAATAGTCAAAATTGGCTTGCCTGACAAATCAACTGATGTGAGATCTTAGTTTCTCCCGGCATGTGCAATGTTCAAGTAACTTATAGGAATGCGGCCGGGCGAAGCCGTCGACAAGCGCTGATGTTTCGACAAGAGCACAGTCTGCCATTTTCAAGGCAAAACTGCAGCAAGAAAGCTCTCTGCAAGTCAATTTAAAAGACCTGTTCTTGGAGAAACTCCGTAAACATAGCACGCACGCACACACACAAACACACACACACAAACACACACACACACACACACACACACACACACACACACTCTGTAAACACTAGCGCCATTACAAACCAACGATGACCGACGCCATAAGTAAGCGACAGTGAAATTAATGATCAACGGGTGAGGTAGCATGAATCTGTCCCTCTGTCTTTTAACACGTGAGACAGCAGGATACCATGCATAATTAAGACAAAAATCGCTATCTCTATTTATAAGTTATAAAGGATGGTTGTTTTCGTTTAAATTATGCATAGAATCCTGCTGTCTCATTTGTCAAAAACTTCACCCGTTTTGATAATTAATTTCACTATTACTTACTTTTGACGTCGGTCATGTTTTGTTTGTGATATATATATATATATATATATATATATGTGTGTGTGTGTGTGTGTGTGTGTGTGTGTGTGTGTGTGTGTGTGCGGACGTGTGTGTGTTATGTTTATGGAGTTTCTCTGAAAACTGGGTTTTTAAATTCATTTGCACACCGCTTACTTGTTGCAATTTTGCCTTGAAAATGGAAGAGTGTGCTCCTGTCGAAATATCGGCGATTGTCAATCACGTCACTCGGTTGTATTCCCGTAAGTTGTTTGAACAAATGGACTAACGGTTGCGCCTTGACTGGAAACGGTAAAACTGCCACACATATAATAAAATGATTGGGGGCTGTTTAATCACAACTCGAACTACCAGAGGCAGATATAAGGAAAGGCTTCAGTTCATATCTAAATAAAAACTAAACCCTGATAGCCTTGTATACACACAAGAACTCGGACTCCATGTCAGAATGTGCTTCACTATAACAGAGCGACACACGTCTCACTACCCAATCTTAAACGTGACTCAGTTGGTCTAGAGTCTAGACAGTATGAAGCTGTCGCTGGTCTGCTACGGAGTCATTCGTCCCTCCCCTCGCCGGCCGAAGAAGGTTTATGTTAGCCAATGGGAGAGCAATAGTGCTTGCTGTGCTCCAAGCCCGATCTCGCGGATGGTGGTCTCATTTACGTAAGAAGCAGACAAAAAACATGACGTGGTAGAAAAAATTAACTACGGTTTTGAAATCTGTGTGCTTAATTGAACTCCAACACAGCTAAAAGTCGAACTCAACAGAAATTATGTTACAAATTCTTCTCCAGTGTAATTCAAACACAAAAAGAAATTTGAACTAAATTTCTAACAGAACTGATTGATGCACAGGTTAAGAATGTCAGCAAACAATATAAAATGTTAGCGAACTCTCCGCGACTTCCATAAGAAATCCTTGCAGTACGGCTTGCATGGTACTGTGCTTTATAGCAAAGGTTCCTTTCACAGCGTTTTGAAAATGTCACTTAAATCAAGAACCCTAGTAGCTGTAACGAAAACTATTAGTAATACATACACAATAAGTACAGTTCGGAACACCTCGGATGTCTGTTTCAATTCTTCTCTTACGAACTCATAGATTTCTATCAACATGTGATTCTATATATGCTTTCGTCCGTGGTCCGTGCGTCTTCTTTATTGTCTTCATACACATCACACTAACGACCTTCGCTACAGTCTGTGAAGTTCGGTGTTGTGGAAACAATAAATTTCAGCGCTCGATTCAGAACCAGATAAAACTTAGTGACAAACTGACAAACTGTTTAAGAAGCAGTGAAGTAAAATGCGTACATTCATTGCACGCACATGAACTCCGCGTGCGGAACTCTTACTTGCATTTAAGATCAATTTTGCTTTCTATATTTGAGTAGAAAGCTCATCACAGATATAATTTTCACTATCTCACTTCATTTCCTGTAATAAAGCTCTCAGTTATAGACTAACTTGCATCTCTGCAAAAAGTGAGACTGCCCAGTGTGATCAGCAATCTGGCCGTAAAACGCTGCGGGTGAAACCATCTATAATCATAGGCTGGAAGGTGTCCCTATATCTAGCACGAGACTGGTTTTGGCTATCTCCCCGTGCCCTGTCTGGCTAATGCCGTAATTGCCCCTTAAAATTTATAGCTCAAAATCCTGTCTAATATGCGCATCAAACTGAAGAGGAAGAGTTCGATGTACAGACACCTACCATTTACCAATATTTTGATGTCAAGCAAATTTTCTTTATCCAATTGTCAGTTCCTATTTTTGGCGGTGTATTAGTATACGTGTTAAAAGTTGTTGCATATTTCTTCGTTTATTTTATCCCCACAGTTTCGACTACTTTAATCTGTTGTCCAGAGGATTTCTGCAGGTAATGTATTACAATAATGCCCGCCAACAGAACGAAAATGCATGTATTTCAACGTTTACGTTAATTACATGTTAAAATGTCCATATAACTACAAATATTGCAAATCATACAACTCAGTTCCTCGCAAACCTCTTGTTTTAATGTTTCTCACAGATAAAAGTCTAGACTTGTTAAGACTGGCGAGCTTGTAGGCTATTTTGTGTTGGCTGCTTCTAAAATACGGAAGAGAGCTTTTAAATTTGTGAGGAGGTCTCTGATGTCTTTTCCCATGATTAAAATATAATCTGAGTAATTAACGGTTCCTGGTTCTAACTGAGTTAGTCACCCCAGGCACCGCTGGAAAAAGCTGGCACGCTGGATATGCCAAAACGTAGGGGGTTATGTTGAAACAGGCCAAATGGTGTTTGATCACCAGGATGTCTCTGGATTCGTCGTCCAGTAGTAACTGCATGTATATCTCCCGGAGGTCTCTCTTCAAGAAAATGGTACCTCCTGACAATTTTGATATATCTTCCGTCTGGGACAATGGGATAAGTGTCAGCCACTGATTGGGTGCTCACTGTCGACTTGAAATCGCCGCAAACCCTTGAACAATCGACAGATTTTTCTACCAGAATAATCAGGATAGCCAATAAACTATTTTCAATCAGTGCCAGCTCCCTCCGCTTTTGGGTGGAGTTCTACCCACAGTTTGTCCCGTAAGGGAAAAGGCTAATTTCGTTATTTACAAAATTTGGGAATTGCCGACAACTTCAATGTGATGCGTGCTTCCTAACACAAGTAGTTTGTCCAGAAAATATCTTGACATACTTTGAAAAGAGGTTATTGAGGCCTGCGCTGGGAAAATAAGGTCGAGTCTGCTTGATAGAGTGGCACACTTCTATGCCTATTGCGTTGAGAAGGTGCAAACCTAAAATATTAGGGTGTCCCTTGGCGGCAACGACCAGTATATGAGCACCAGGGAAGGCTCGTGAGATTTGATGGTTGAGTAAAACTGTCCTTTCATATCAGTGTTATCGTTATTGTAACTCTACGAAGCTCTTAAGCTACTTTGTAAAAAATTGGTGCGACTGCCTGTAAGTATTCAAATTAATCATCGTTGTAGAGTATTCCGTTTCGATTTGGAACGTGACTGCAGTGTTGTTATTTAGCACTGCCAACGTGAACAACTGATCCGAAATACGAAATAGGTAACACTTCCTGTAAATGTAATACATCCGGACCTGAGCATTGTCCATCAACTTTGAAATCCGAGTCCATGCTCCAAAGGCACATACTATACACATTAATGTGGAGTTAACAGATTTTTGCTTTGTGAGCTTATTTACCACAAAAGGAAAATAGCACTGATGCCGTTGGTGAACAGTAAAACAATTAGTACAGGATTGCAATATTTCGGGATGCCAAATTTGTCTGGCACAGCTGTGGGTCCAGTACAGTGGGGGTTGGGGGGTTGGGGGGGGGGGTGATTGGATTTTGTGAGGGGGGGGGGGCTGGGTGGAAAACACCTGTGAAGGATCTTACAGGGCTGCTGGGTAGCACACTGCTTGTTCAAATACTCGAATGAGCGGAAGGCAAGCCAACAATGAGGGTTCGTTGAGTTTTGCGAGACCAATTGGGAGACCCTCATCTGTTACATGGAGTAATATTATATCTCGCACCAAAGAATTAGCAGATGTTTGCCTACAGTTGAAACTCTTGAACTGGAAACTGGGGGAAGCGAACCTAGACTACGTTGCAATGGCAGAACACTTAGAAGATGCAATAGATATGCTAATGGAACTATCTACATTCCTCTTTCCTGTGCTCATCTGGAGCACTGGTGGGTGGTTTGGGATTCTTACCAGACGGTATTGATGGGGAACACCGAAAAAGTTCAAAGAGAGGCAACTCATTTCCTACTATCACGAAACAGGGGAGGGAATGTCACCGATTTGACACTCGAGTTGGGGTGGTAATCAAAAGTGATTTTCGTTGCGGCGAGATCTTTTCAAGAAATTTCGATCATCAACTGTCCCCTCCGTATGCGAAAATAATTTGCTGGCGCACACTTACTCCGAGAGAAATGATCGTCGTAATAGAGACAAATCAGAGCTCGCACGAAAAGATTTAAATGTTCGTTTTTGTGCACGCTGTTCGGGAGTTGAACGGTAGAGAAATAGTCTGAAGGTAGTACGATGAACTCTTGTCAAGCATTTAAGTCTGAATTGCACAGAAGTCATGTAGTTATCAGAAGCGTGTTGAAATAAGGAACACAAAAGACAGTACGTTTAAAATCCGGTCGTGCATTTGATTTCAGAAAAACAGAGCAAGAAGGAAATTATGGCATATGATTTACTGTAAAGTAGAAAACAATTTTTTACGAGTGTAGAAGGCATCTTAGAGCCTTGTTTAAAAAGTCAACAAACGATATTCAATGGAAATAATTCAATGTAAACATAAACGTGCTCACATTCTGATGACAGGTAGGAGATCTCTGCAAAGAGCAACAGAAATTGGTAAGTGACAGCAAATACCGTTGTTGTGTTTGTTGTTTTTGGAGTCATCCATCTGAAGACAGGTTTAAGGCAGCTCTCGACGAGGGTCACGAGGGTCTGCCCTATGCAAGTGTAGCTACTGTAACGTCAACTAAATTAAAGGGCCCCCCTTTTTTTTTTTCGAGACCCTGTTATTTTCTCCCACTGCGACCCAGGAATTCGAAATTTGGCTCGAAGATGACGATAACTTTATAATGGGGCTAAAGTGTGGCACCCTGCGACATCCCCCTCGGGCTCAGTGACGCTTGAAGCAATGTGTGTTTGGGCAACACTTCATACTGAAGCAGGACAACGCTCGGCCTCACATAACTCACTCGAAATCCTGTTAATTCAGTGGGTATCCCAGTGATGGAGTGGTCTGCCAACAGCCGTGACTTAAACCCAACTGAACATGTGTGGGATTTTATGGGTCGATAGCTAAAGCACATACGAGGTGCATTCAAGTTCTACGGCCTCCGATTTTTTTTCTAATTAACTACTCACCCGAAATCGATGAAACTGGCGTTACTTCTCGACGTAATCGCCCTGCAGACGTACACATTTTTCACAACGCTGACGCCATGATTCCATGGCAGCGGCGAAGGCTTCTTTAGGAGTCTGTTTTGACCACTGGAAAATCGCTGAGGCAATAGCAGCACGGCTGGTGAATGTGCGGCCACGGAGAGTGTCTTTCATTGTTGGAAAAAGCCAAAAGTCACTAGGAGCCAGGTCAGGTGAGTAGGGAGCATGAGGAATCACTTCAAAGTTGTTATCACGAAGAAACTGTTGCGTAACGTTAGCTCGATGTGCGGGTGCGTTGTCTTGGTGAAACAGCACACGCGCAGCCCTTCCCGGACGTTTTTGTTGCAGTGCAGGAAGGAATTTGTTCTTCAAAACATTTTCGTAGGATGCACCTGTTACCGTAGTGCCCTTTGGAACGCAATGGGTAAGGATTACGCCCTCGCTGTCCCAGAACATGGACACCATCATTTTTTCAGCACGGCGGTTACCCGAAATTTTTTTGGTAGCGGTGAATCTGTGTGCTTCCATTGAGCTGACTGGCGCTTTGTTTCTGGATTGAAAAATGGCATCCACGTCTCATCCATTGTCACAACCGACGAAAAGAAAGTCCCATTCATGCTGTCGTTGCGCGTCAACATTGCTTGGCAACATGCCACACGGGCAGCCATGTGGTCGTCCGTCAGCATTCGTGGCACCCACCTGGATGACACTTTTCGCATTTTCAGGTCGTCATGAAGGATTGTGTGCACAGAACCCACAGAAATGCCAACTCTGGAGGCGATCTGTTCAACAGTCATTCGGCAATCCCCCAAAACAATTCTCTCCACTTTATCGATCATGTCGTCAGACCGGCTTGTGCGAGCCCAAGGTTGTTTCGGTTTGTTGTCACACGATGTTCTGCCTTCATTAAACTGCCGCACCCACGAATGTACTTTCGACACATCAATAACCCCATCATTACATGTCTCCTTCAACTGTCGATGAATTTCAATTGGTTTCACACCACGCAAATTCAGAAAACAAATGATTGCACGTTGTTCAAGTAAGGAAAACGTCGCCATTTTAAGTATTTAAAACAGTTATCATTCTCGCCGCTGGCGGTAAAATTCCATCTGCCGTACGGTGCTGCCATCTCTGGGACGTATTGACAATGAAAGTGGCCTCATTTTAAAACAATGCGCATGTTTCTATCTCTTTCCAGTCCGGAGAAATAAAAATCGGAGGCCTTAGAACTTGAATGCACCTCGTAAATCCGAGACAGGAACAGTTGAGGAATTGTTCGATGTGTTACAAAACAACCGGATAATATCCCACACGCGTACATCAATTCCTTGACTGGCAGATGTAGTCACTGATGCTAGACTGTCATTAGTGCGAGAGGTGGTGCTACCTGTTACTGAAAATTAATTCAAATCATCAAAAACTCATTAAAACACGTATTTTTCTTTAACCTGAAAATTATTTAGCCTTGTATGAAAACAAAACAGCTGAGTGACGCTGTGCTGCTGTGATAGTGTTTGCTGGCTGCATTTGAAATCTTAGGGGTGTAGAAGGGGTGCCTATCCCGCTGACACCTAGGAATTGTGAATGAATTTTCAGTACAGGAACATTTTTAGTGCCCAACAAAAGTGTGCGGGTGGCACCGAGTGTGTTGCCAAACGGAAGGTCTTACAGGGACTCTTTGCCGTTTTTATCTTGTGTGTGTCAATGTTGCTCCTCCCTCTCACTTTGACTCCCTCTGTGTGCACCCTACAGAATGACGCAATACTGGAGGGACGCCAAAGCAGAGACACCCATTTTTGCTTCAGATCACGTTCAAATTTCGTCGAATGGTTTTGAACGGTCCCTAATGGTTCCTCAGGGGGCAAAAACTGCGGTCATGTTACACTTCAAAGGGGTGACATTATGTTCAGTGAGGTTGCAGAGCCGCCCGAAGTGGCCGTGCGGTTATAGGCGCTACAGTCTGGAACCGCGTGACCGCTACGGTCGCAGGTTTGAATCCTGCCTCGGGCATGGATGTGTGTGTTGTCCTTAGGTTAGTTAGGTTTAAGTAGTTCTAAGTTCTAGGGGACTTATGACCTCAGCAGTTGAGTCCCATAGTGCTCAGAGCCATTTGAACCATTTTTGAGGTTGCAGACCCGCGATGTCCTTACAGAAGGAATAAATAGTCTTGAGTGTGTCAGTAGTGTCATAAGTTGTGGAAAGCGTCGTTCTGTCGCACAGCAAGCTGTAGTTTTGGTGACCGCGAAATGTGTGAAAATTAGCCCTCCAATTAACGTCCGGATAACACCTTCTGAGGTCTTTTTGGAGGTAGATTATGAGCAGCAGTGTGTCCTAAATGTCTCTCTCGCTCAGACATAAGAAAACCGCTTGATTTCAATGCGGTTCTGACATCTGTCGCAAAGACATCAAGACAAAGTCTGAGATGTGGGTTAGAGGAGGTGCGACGACCTTCCTATGGCGTGAAACGCCGGCTGTGGAGTTCGACAGAACTGTGGGGAAATGTGGTGCCAATTTGACATCACTAATCAGCCTTACACCTCATGTCCTTCTTTATCTACCAAATGGTTCAAATGGCTCTAAACACTATGGGACTTACCATCTGAGGTCATCAATCCCCTAGACCTAGAACTAGTTAAACCTAACCAACCTAAGGATATCGCACACATCCATGCCCGAGGTAGGATTCGAACCTGTGACCGTAGTAGCAGCGCGGTTCCGGACTGAAGCGCCTAGAACCGCTTGGCCACAGCGGCTGGCTCTTTATGTATCTGTCGACAACTTGTTGCTTGAAATCTTGGACCATTTCAGAGGAATTTTGCAGGCATGTTCGAGCTAAATTTACAGCCTCTGCATCACAGTCTGTGAAAGTGATTGGGTTTATAAAAAAGTGAGCATTTAATTTTGTTTTGCAGCTTACATCTGTTTGAGCCCGCTTACTATATTCAAGTCTTGGTTTGCCTCTAGCATTTTTGCTATTCCCCCGCCCCCACCCATTTCTTTCCATTAACAAACAACCTCAAGGAGTGTTCTGTCAGCTGATTCCTTCTTTTAGTGAAGTTTCTAACGGAGCTCCTATGACGATCATTAGTACACAATTTTAAATCCTCCTGCAACTCAGTGAGACAGGAAAATGAATTGAACGATGTTACTGATTGACAAGGCGAAGCCAGAAGTAGAGGATTTATTTTAAGTTAATATGTGTGGAAATATATCATAGAAAGATAATATAAACGACACCAAGCAGTATCCACAGCCGCTGGGAGAAATTACACTGCGCAACAAAATTAAAGGATCACTTTTTCGAAACCCCATAACTGTCTCCCACTGCGAGCATGTTTGAAATTTGGCTCAAAGGTGCCTACAATCTTCCAATGTAATAATTTACACTACTGTCCATTAAAATTACTACACCACGAAGATGACGTGCAAAAGACGCGAAATTTAACCGACAGCAAGGAGATGCTGTGATACGCAAATGATTAGCTTTACAGAGCATTCACACAAGGTTGGCGCCGGTGGCGACACCTGCAACGTGCTGACATGAGGAAAGTTTCCAACCGATTTCTCATACATAAACAGCAGTTGACCGGCGTTACTTGGTGAAACGTCGCTGTGATGCCTCGTGTAAGGAGGAGAAATGCGTACCATCACGTTTCCGACTTTGATAAAGGTCAGATTGTAGCCTATCGCGATTGCGGTTTATCGTATCGCGACATTGCTGCTCGCGTTGGTCGAGATCCAATGACTGGTAGCAGAATATGGAATCTATGGTTTCAGGAGGGTAATACGGAACGCCGTGCTGGATCCAAATGGCCGCGAATCACTAGCAGTCGAGATGACAGGCATCTTATCCGCATGGCTGTAACGGATCGTGCAGCGACGTCTCGATCCCTGAGTCAACAGATGGGGACGTTTGCAAGACAACAACCATCTGCACGAACAGTTCGCCGATGTTTGCAGCAACATGAACTATCAGCTCGGAGATCATGGCTGCGGTTACACTTGACGCTGCATCAGAGACAGGAGCGCCTGCGATGGTGTGTACTCAACGACGAACCTGGGTGCACGAATGGCAAAACGTCATTTTTTCGGATGAATCCAGGTTCTGTTTACAGCATCATGATGGTCGTATCCGTGTTTGGCGACATCGCGGTGAGCGCACATTGGAAGCGTGCATTCGTCATCGCCATACTGGCGTATCACCCGGCGTGATGGTATGGGATGCCATTGGTTACACGTCTCGGTCACCTCTTGTTCGCATTGACGGCACTTTGAACAGTGGACGTTACATTTCAGATGTGTTACTACCCGTGGCTCTACCCTTCATTCGATCCCTGCGAAACCCTACATTTCAGCAGGATAATGCACGACCGCATGTTGCAGGTCCTGTACGGGCCTTTCTGGATACAGAAAATGTTCGACCGCTGCCCTGGCCAGCACATTCTCCAGATCTCTCACCAATTGAAAACGTCTGGTCAATGGTGGCCGAGCAACTGGCTCGTCACAATACGCCAGTCACTACTCTTGATGAACTGTGGTATCGTGTTGAAGCTGCATGGGCAGCTGTACCTGTACACGCCATCCAAGCTCTGTTTGACTCAATGCCCAGGCGCATCAAGGCTGTTATTACGGCCAGAGATGGTTGTTCTGGGTACTGATTTCTCAGGATTTATGCACCAAAATTGCGTGAAAATGTAATCACGTGTCAGTTCTAGTATAATATATTCGTCCAATGAATACCCGTTTATCACTTGCATTTCTTCTTGGTGTAGCAATTTTAATGGCCAGTAGCGTAAAAGCGTATCGCCCTGTGATAGACAGCAAGGGCCGACAAAGGCGAAGAAAAGGCCACAGTTCAGAAGTTCATGTGAAACTTCAAAGTGGGTTAATGTTGGCACACTGACAGTAGATTTCACCACAATTCTGCCCAACGCCACCTGGACGTTTCGCACGATGGGAAATGATCGTGCCTCTTTCACCCATAATTCACCCCTTCTTTTGCCGCCTCTACGATGGAGGTGGTAACCGCGACAACCATAGTTGAAATCACGCGGTTTTCTTTTGGTTTGCCGGGGGAAACATTTCAGATACCCTGCCCCTCAGAATCGACACGAAAAGACCTCAGAGGTTGGCATAAAGGGCATCAAAGGAACTATCCCATCCCTTGGGGCGTTGTTTCCCACACATTTCGCTGTCGGAAACGACACTTCGCTGTGCAATCAGTAACAGAACAATGTTCTTTGTAACGTTCGACACTACAGCTACTCCCTTGGCGTTTCATCGTAGGAATGCAGCCCCGTTGATCATGATCTGACCGCTTTGGATTGTAGAGTGACCGCAATTTTTGCTCTGGTATACCGAGTAGAACCACCAGGAAGCATTTGAGAAATTTGAACGTTATCTGGAGCAGCAGAGGGTATTATGCTATTTCACGCCTTCCTGTGGTGTGATGAAGGGGAGATGGTGGCAACATTACAGTATGAATGAATAAAATGACAAAGGGTACCTCTGAGACCTACTGTTCGGCAACACCGTTGGTGACATCCACGCATCAGCACTGGGCACGTTGAAAATGTCAGCCTCGTTGCTGCTCTAACTGCTGAGGATTAGGTAACCCCTTTTGACACCCTTTAGGAGCGGTTTGCCTACATTCACGCTCTAGAGCAGCCGCCAGGCTGAATGTGTATCAAACTTTCTGATAGATACATTTTTATCCTTCGATTCATAACTGCAGTCTGGTCTCTGTACAAGTTGTGAATAACATTTCGTTCCCTGTATTTTACCCCTGCAACCTTCAAAATTTCAAAGAGGATTTGTATTTAACGTTGTCAAAAGTTTTCTCTCAACCACGAAATGCCAAAAACGTAGATTTACTTTTTTTTAACCTGTGTTCGAAGATAAGTTGTATGGTCAACTTTGAATCGCATGTTTCTACATTTTGCATTGATTGAGTGTTCCGTCGGTTCTCGGTAAAACATTTTATACATTATGAATGAAGCACACACAACACTGGTGTAATATTCTACAATATTTATTATTTATTACATGAACCGGTTTTCGGCTGTAGCACCATCATCAAGTACAAAGATAAGTACGTGGTGCAGTGAAATTTTGTTGGATTTTAAATTAGTGCATCTATAGGGTATCTCCACTTCCAGAGACGAAAGTGTTAGTGTTAGAATTAGGAATAAACCAAGAGGGATTATTTCAGTGTACATGCGATGTAAATTATTTAACCAAGATAAAATATGTGACACATTAACTAATTAACTATAGACAAATTAAAACAGGAACTTCCTGGCAGATTAAAACTGTGTGCCGGACCGAGACTCGACCTCGGAACCTTTGCCTTTCGCGGGCAAGTGCTCTACCAGTTTTAATCTACCAGGAAGTTTCACATCAGCGCACACTCCGCTGCAGAGTGAAAATCTCATTCTGAAAATTAAAACAGTTGTACATAGAAGAAAATAACTGAACAATAAACTTTTGTTACGTATTGCAAAGATGTGGCTGAACAAAATAATCTTGTCTTTAATAGTTTCTAAGTTACAAACCGATAAGCTATAGTAGTAATATTAAGCAGATGAGTGAAGCAACTGTGATTATACGAAGTAACTTTTTAACATAATGAGAGAAATTATAATAACTGAAATACAGGAACATTGGGCATGTAAGTAAGAGGGATAATTTACAACATGGCCTGGATGGATTATGAGTAGCATCTGCCGTTAGAAGTGCCAAGGAAAGGAACTGTGTTTGATCATTCAGTACTAAGTTTGGGTTGAAGGGCGTGTGTTTATGAATTTCTATTATTCCAAGATAGTTCATCTTCGTTTCTTTATGGATATCATCTAATACTTCATGATTCACCTTGTAACTGTGGCCTTCTTTAAGTAGGTGGTCTGCAAAAGCAAAGTCTCCTTTCTAAGTTCCCAACTTAGTGTTCCTTCAGGCGGGTACATATTGCCCTACCAGACTGACCTATATAGAATTAGTCACAATTACTAGTAATTTTATATATTCCACGCCTTTCCAAAGTTGGAGTGCTTTTTTTATCGTTGGGAAAAAAGTGTCCAACAGTGTTGTGCATATAAAATGATGTTATAGTTCCTGCATTTAAGCTTTCTGGGTACAGTCAGTGAGAATTTTCCTATTTATGGAATTGTGCACCATTTACTATGTTCTTGAGATGCTTGGTCAAGGACAGGGTAAAGAAGAGAGTACACCTGCTGTGTTTGCTTTTTGTACATTATGGAGTCCACTAAGGTAGGAGGGTAGCAGTTGTTTGATGCTATTTGTTTGAATGCTTTTAATTCCATTTGGAAATTTTCACTCATGGGGATGGGTATTAGGCGATGAATGAAAGGTAGCATGTTTATGGGATGCTGAGTGTTGAAAACTGGGTCGTATTACTATATCTGTGGTGGTATGTTTCATATAAATCTTGAAAGTATGAATGCAGTCACTGATGTCTATGGGTAGATGTAAATAATTTATGCAGTTATCCCCAACCTCCGTTGTGAATTTTATATTGTCGTGTTTGAAATTTAGTTGCTAGACGGATTTTTGAAGTTGTCTGGTAGTGCATGTCCATAAACACAACACACCATCAACATACTTAACCAGTACCGAACCCTGCAAGAGAGGGATTATTTTCTATAACTGTATTTCAAAATTGTCCATGAAGATTTCAGCAAGGACTGGAGTGAGGGGGATTCCACAGCTAGTGCATCCAACTCCTCGTATACCGTGCCACTGAAACGGAAATAATTTTGTGTTAAACAAGTTTCTGTAGCTAACTTTATGTCGCCTGTGACAACTGGATTAACTCCTGATTTCTCATTCTGGATACATCCCGCAGGCTGTGGCTAAGCCATGTCTCCGCAATATCCTTTCTTTCAGGAGTGCTAGTTCTGCAAGGTTCACAGGAGAGCTTCTGTAAAGTTTGGAAGGTAGGAGACGAGGCACTGGCAGAAGTAAAGTTGTGAGGACGGGGCGTGAGTCGTGCTTGGGTAGCTCAGTTGGTAGAGCACTTGCAATGGTCCCGAGTTCGAGTCTCGGTCCGGCACACAGTTTTAATCTGCCAGGAAGTTTCAACTCCTGATTTATCTATAAGTATTTGAGAATGTTTAAGCATTCATGAACCGGTGTATTAGTGAATAAGTTGCTAACGTCAAAGGAAACTAACTTGGCGCTGGGGAGGGGAGTTTGCATGTCTTTCAGATTGTTCACTAAGTCAGCTGAATTAAGAATACCGTGACTAGGTTTGAACTTGGTTTTGATCTTGATCAGGTCATTTAACTCCATGGCTAATTTGTAACGTGATGTTGAGAACGAAGATACCACAGGAAGAATTGGGATACTATTTTTATGGAGTTTAGCTAGGCCATAGTCTGGGAGCTATAGGATTCATGTCGGTGAGAAAGTAGTCATCAAAGTTCTAATATTATACTTTTTCACAGCATAACACTTTTAATTTTTTTGTTATACGATTGTGTGGGGTTTTTCTGTATCTGCTGGAAGTTGATAGCGTTTAGGAAATCTTCCAAGTTGTTAACGTAGTCACATTTCTTCATTAAGACAACAGCATTTCTTTTGTTTGATCAGATAATTATAGCACTACTGTCATTCGTTTTCTTCTTGAACTTGTTTAATACTTTTATTCTTTAGCTGGTGGGGCACTAGAAACGAAGTTAAATTTTTCCAGTTTATGGGCTACGAGATGTTTAGTGGATGATGATGATATCTGGTTTGTGGGACGCCCAACTGCGCGGTCTTCAGCGCCCGTACAAAGTATCAATTTTTACACAATCCAATCTAGCCACTGTCACGAATAATGACGATTATAAAATGGTAAGGATAGCACAAACACCCAGCCCCTGGGTAGAGAAAATCCACAACCCGACCGGGAATCGAACCCGGAACCCCTTGATCCAGAGGCAGCAACGCTAGTCATTAGACCACGAGCAGCAGACGTGTTTAGTGGAGATGCCCTCACTTAATGCACGTTCTAGGCCTATTTTTATTATTTCCATTTGCCTTTCGGAGACTCGTAAACGACTCGCACTAGACTCCTGCAACAAACACGACTGACGTTTTAATTTACCCATTTTTATTCTGTTAATGTCAACAGACATTGTTCCGTTTAAAAAGTACACGTTTTCACAAAAAATTTAATTTATAAGTATGATTACAATCTGCTTATCGGCTGACAATACGAGTCCGTAACTACAAATCCATCATGTGAAAACCTCACATCAACAGCACTTTCCATTTCCGCAATATTTGCGGTGCAAGTTTCTAGTGATTCGCCCTACATATCATGTAGACATGACTTACATGTACTTTTATCAAAATATGTTTCCTGTGATCCCAAAATAAAAAAAAATGTTACTTATAATTTGTTGTCTTCATTGTTTAATTGTTTAATCCACAGAGGGATAAATTTGAAGATTTTATAGAGTAGAATGGAGCACGTGGGTAAGACGGGGGCTTTGACGACGTTTATATCTGCAGGAGGTCGAAGCCGGGCAGACTGGAAGTACCGTATCGGCCGCGGCATTAATGCTGCCCGAAACAAAAGCCCATCGCGCCGCCTACAGTAAAATCTTACAGCGCCGCCTGCCATTGGCTGCAATCGCAGCTGCTGCCCTGTCCTAATATGCAAAGTTGGTTCCTCTAAAACCGCCGACATTTGCATGTAAGACGGCTGCCGTCCCGAGTAATTCAATTCTGCTGAGGAAGGCGGTCTTAGGCGCCGAGCCCGGGATCTGCAGGCCCTGAAGGCGATTTGTAGTGGGGTCGGATGTGCCCTCGGTGAGACTGGAGACGACCGCCCACAACGAGAAACTAATGTCGCTAGATTGCAAACATTTCCGTTTTTCGTTACAGCGAACTCGCACTGAGTCCATCCCAAGGGCTCGCGAGCATAGCTGCCGAGAACTGTGCGCGCAGCACAGCTGCGTAGAATTCAGAGCCATTCTTGCTGCACGACATGGGCGGCAATTTTCCACGTCTACCTTCAAATGGAGAAGCTATAGAAAAAATACATACATATCTCGTGCTCTTCATTCAGACCCATCAGCAGTCAAATTAGAGAATGTTGGTACTTGAGACACATAATACGGCTACTGTTGACGATAAAGGTATTTTTCGGGATCTTTGAAGACCAGTATCATTCGTTCCTAGTGTTTATACCATTGTACGAAGTTCGCTATTTTCAGTATTTGGTAAAATGTTTTACATTATCTGATGAATAGTATGCGGGATTGACCGTTAGACGTCATGACAGCCGGCTGAAGTGGCCGAGCGGTTCTAGGCGCTTCAGTCTGGAACCGCGCGACCGCTACGGTCGCAGGTTCGAATCCTGCCTCGGGCATGGATGTGTGTGATGTCCTTAGGTTAGTTAGTTTTAAGTAGTTCTAAGTTCTAGGGGAATGGTGACCAAAAATGTAAAGTCCCACAATGCTCAGAGCCATTTGAACCATTTGAACGTCACGACAATGCCAGGAGAGAAACAGCAACAGTGGAATGAGACGCTCACGAGAGATCAGTGCCTTCGAACGTAGACTACTCGTTGGATGGCACTTGCGTAACAAACCCATCAGCGACAATGCAGCCCTTCTAAACCTGTTTGAGAAGTCCGTCGGTCACGTGACAGCCAAGGGGAAACGCGAAGCAAACAAGGACCAGGCAGACGTCATGAACTGACGGACAGCACTGCGGAGGGTGGTTATGAAAGAATCGCATGAAATCAGTGGAAGCAATGACTCGTGAGTTCCAAAGTACTAGCCACACATTTCTGCAGTCAGCACTAAGTTATGCTCGAAGCAGTGGAAAGAGTAACGCCACTGGCAGTGAATTACAGGAAAAGAGTGATTTGGAGTGACGATTCAGTCTATACCCTGTGTGGCAGTACAATGGAAGAGTTTCGGTTCGGCGAATGCTTTGAGAATATTATCTTCCGTCACGTGCGGTGCCAATGGTGAAGTACGGAGAAGGTGTCGTTACGGTATGGGGGAGTTTCTCGTGGTTAGGGTGTTATTCTGCTTAAGAAAACTCTAAATATGCAAGGATATGAACCCTTTTTACAACATTGTGTACTGTGTACAGTAGGGAAACAGTTCGGGGTTTTGACTGTTTGTTCAAAATGTTCAAATGTGTGTGAGATCTTATGGGACTTAACTGCTAAGGTCATCAGTCCCTAAGCTTACACACTACTTAACCTAAATTATCCTAAGGACAAACACACACCCATGCCCGAGGGAGGACTCAAACCTCCGCCGGGACCAGTCGCACAGTCTATGACTGCAGCGCCTTATACCGTTCGGCTAATCCCACGCGGCTATTGTTTATATTGGCCTGTCATAAAGCAATATCTGTGAGGCAATGGTTTGTGGACAATAACATTCCTGAAATGGGCTGACCTGCCCAGGGTCTCGACCTGAACTGAATAGATCGACCCCAGAGTCCATCACTACCTTCTATTGTTTTGGCTCTTAAGGTAGAATGGGCTGCCACCCCTACACAGGCATTCAGATACCTCATTGAAAGTTCCGTTGGGTAACAATCGCTATAGCTACATGGCAATGATAGTGAGCAAGTGAGACAGATATTTCCACGTCACCTGGCCAAAGCCAACCCGACTGCACTTAACGTGTGCACGACCATTCAGACATAGCATTGTGTAACAATCTAAAGTAAAATTACATATTTAAATAATGTCGAAATAGACTACCAGATGATGTAAGACCATACCAATTTTACATATTTTGAGTTTCACAATAATTCGCTGTTTAATTTCCACAAAGTCCATTGTTTACGAGATTTCAAAAGCCCGAAACATTATATATAGAAAGCTGTAATTTTGGATTTAGGCTCCGTTTTATGTAGAAACGTTCTGCAGAGGTTTTTACGAAGATACCTCTTTTAATTTTCCAAATTATTAAGTAAAAGCTGATTTTTGTAGTAAAATTTGTAGAATCATAGTAGGTTATCTAGCCTTTAGAAGCAAGTTACAACATTAAAATTACAGTACTATGTTCTTTAGAAGAAATAATGGACTTGTAGCGGATTGCGAGATAATTATGTATTTTTACAGAGGTACAGTTGGTAGGTTACAGACAATAGAGTGGTAGCAATCTATCCTCGGTTCCGTTAGAAAAAATTCCAAAAATCGGAATTTGAGGGTTAGCTGACCTATAATATTATGAAACATATGTATAGCACATCATTGCTCATAGAAAAATTGGGGAAGTTGTTAGTCTTCAACTTACGACGATATGTAAGATCTTGTTGGTAGAAGCCTGAGCACTGCTGTAGTCGTTTAAGGTGCAATAACTACAGGTGTCCTGTCTGCCTTTTGGTGCGAAACTGCAACGATAGTATAACAGTGTGTAGAGGGAGTCATTCGATCGTCGTCAGTCGCCATGATGTATCTCGCTATGTTACTGGATGTACCACACTCGTGTCTACAATGTAAGCCTCACATGGCATTGAAGACGACTGAATCCAGTGTTTTCAATCAAATTAGTTATTCCTCATTTTTGTGCAAATGTGTAGAGGTGACCTTTTGTTGACTGGTAATTTAATGAAAAGCCTGTGTTTTAATTTTTTTGTTTTTGGATTGCATGCCACACATACTGTTGCAGAAAACGGCATGACAAGTGGAGAAGCATATTCACCACTTTTAAGGCGAGCAATAAACTGTACTTAATTCACAGACGGAGAGATCATTAACGCTACTAGGAACTTCTAGTATAGGTCGTCCCTGAATTACGTTGGGTGCGGATACGATAGGACATTTTAATGAATTTCAAAAATATTGATTTTGTGCTTGTGAACTTTTATTGAATATACTGAGTTGTTAAAACAGTAAACTTTCATTTAGCGCCGTAGTTCTCGACTTCCTTTGATTATAAGTAGTGACTTAGACAATTTAATTCCAGTTTGTAGCGTTAGATCGTGGACTGGAGATTAGGGACAGCAGGTTTCTCCATTACTTTCTGGCTGCCCGCACAAATAATTTTCAGGCTTTTGTATTCGGCAGTCATATTTAAAATCGCAAAAAGCATTCTAAATTCACCGAAATCAAACAATACTCCATGGAGCAATTACAAGACATTTAACTCACTGCCCTACAACGTCCTCAGCAGAGTTCAAGCCATCATAAAGGCGAAATGTCCACTAATAGGTGTCTAGATACTTTTGATCATTTAGTGTGCACTAGCTTTTACCCCACTGCTTCGTATGCATATGTGTTCGAAACATTCTGTTCAATGAAGCACCTTCACAACACACCTTACATGCAAGACATGCTATACATCAGGGGCTTGAAAAGCGTTTATTTGCCTCTGATGTACAGGCCGCCATGCAAAACAGCTCGATAACGCAGGCCAGTACTATGGCAACACAATGTGTCCGTCAAGCAGGACAGCATACATGTCGGGGCCTGGAAAACCATTTTTTGCCGTTGACATGTAGGCTACCATGCAAAGCAGGTTGATTTGGCAGGCTGATACTGTTCCCACACAGTGTGCCTGTCATGCGGGGCAACCTGTACACCTGGGGTTGGATAAAACATGTTTTTATCAGTGTCTCAGCTTCCATTGGAGCTAGTTGTCACTGCAACCATGGCGACCTAAAACTCTGCCACCTATACATACAGTAGCCATTATGAAATACTGTAATTGTTGTGACGTGCTGTGCTGAGAAGTAAGCACATGTGCAGTGCCAGCACCTTCCGAAGAAATCGCTGCTTGTTGCTCCCACACCGTCACTCACCACACAGCGGTTCATTGGTTGGGGTTTGCCAAACGGAATATGTTTCCTCCATTCCACGCACCCTCCTGAAAACTCGGTCAAATCATCGTGAACAGGCTGTGTTTTAACTCTGTGTGTCGTATTTTATGAAACAGAGACTGGCTAAACAAGCACGGAAAACCACTAAAGAACACTGGATGGTGTACCAGACGAATGATCGCTAATCAGTCGCGTAGCTTTGCTGTGCCTCACCTCGCTGCCTTGCAAGCTAACGACTGTGCTTCGTGCTGTACATGCAGGTCCTTTGACGAATATATTGAGGTATTAGATGTGTGTTTAAAACAGAAAGAAAGGTGAGAAGCGACCGGATTATTTTGCATGAAAATATTTACATAACACCTTTCCAAGAACATTCCTGCCCCAACCTACAATTAACTTTCACATCAACCATGTCACCCTTTTTTTGGTGACTACCTGAAATTTCATATAAGTAGCCTACTCCTTTACTAAGGTCCAGTTTGTTGCAAAATGAAATGTTAACACAGATTGTGTGAAAATGAAAGAGATTAACAGCATTTATTAGTCGTAATATTGTGTTCCAGAGTAACAAGCGAAAAAAGTAAAATTATTCGAGGGCTGAAAATTCTTGATTGTGAATATATTGATTTCCTATGTATGAGTATTATAATGTGCATATTTTGGTTTAATATCTATATTTGCGTAGATCGAATGTTATCTCATGTATCGATAATCGAAAATGTGCAAGGGGCGATAAAAAAGTTCCTTCAACATATATGCAACATAGTGCGACTCCGGTGCGTGTATATAAGCGCCTACATGCAGGCAAGGGATTAGAGTGCCATTCATATCTTTCCTACGTGCATCGGTCAATGCGGAAATTTGAAGTATGGCGACCTTCTAGCCAAATGCATTCAAACAGGACCAACGTATTGTTATTCTTTTCTTGGCTACCAAAGAACTAACACCGGTAGACATCCATCTTACAATGAAGGATGCGTATGGACCAGTATGTATACCGAAAACCAACGTTGTGGGATGGTACGCCAACTTGCGTGCCGGTCGCAATTCGACACAAGACGCCATCGATCTGGGAGGCCAGCCTCATCTAGGGGACTGAGATGGGAGGCACTCGAGCAGCCGGCCTGCAGTCCTGATCTCTCCCCATGCGGTTATCACGTCCTCAGGCGCTTAAAACAGGCGTTGAAGGGTCGACGATTTCTGTCGGGAGAGGATGTGCATTAGGCAGTTAAAGACTTCCTCATGCATCAGGACATGGTGTTTCAACAAATGGGTATCTTCTACCTGCTGCACTGGTGGTATATTTGCCTCAACGCTCACGGCGGTTGGCATACCGATTAGATTAGATTAGATTAGATTAGATTAATACTAGTTCCATGGATCATGAATACGATATTTCGTAATGATGTGGAACGAGTCGAATTTTCCAATACATGACATAATTAGGTTAATTTAACAACATACTTAAGTTAATATAACAACTTTATTTTTTGTGTTTTTTTATTTTTCTTTATTTTTTATTTTTATTTTTTAATAATTTTTTTTTTCTTAATTTATATCTAAAAATTCCTCTATGGAGTAGAAGGAGTTGTCATTCAGAAATTCTTTTAATTTCTTCTTAAATACTTGTTGGTTATCTGTCAGACTTTTGATACTATTTGGTAAGTGACCAAAGACTTTAGTGCCAGTATAATTCACCCCTTTCTGTGCCAAAGTTAGATTTAATCTTGAATAGTGAAGATCGTCCTTTCTCCTAGTATTGTAGTTATGCACACTGCTATTACTTTTGAATTGGGTTTGGTTGTTAATAACAAATTTCATAAGAGAGTATATATACTGAGAAGCTACTGTGAATATCCCTAGATCCTTGAATAAATGTCTGCAGGATGATCTTGGGTGGACTCCAGCTATTATTCTGATTACACGCTTTTGTGCAATAAATACTTTATTCCTCAGTGATGAATTACCCCAAAATATGATGCCATATGAAAGCAATGAGTGAAAATAGGCGTAGTAAGCTAATTTACTAAGATGTTTATCACCAAAATTTGCAATGACCCTTATTGCATAAGTAGCTGAACTCAAACGTTTCAGCAGATCATCAATGTGTTTCTTCCAATTTAATCTCTCATCAATGGACATACCTAAAAATTTGGAACATTCTACCTTAGCTATATGCTTATGATTAAGGTCTATATTTATTAATGGCGTCATACCATTCACTGTACGGAACTGTATGTACTGTGTCTTATCAAAATTCAGTGAGAGTCCGTTTACAAGGAACCACTTAGTAATTTTCTGAAAGACAGTATTGACAATTTCATCAGATAATTCTTGTTTCTCAGGTGTGATTACTATACTTGTATCATCAGCAAAGAGAACTAACTTTGCCTCTTCATGAATATAGAATGGCAAGTCATTAATATATAATAAGAACAACAAAGGACCCAAGACTGACCCTTGTGGAACCCCATTCTTGATCGTTCCCCAGTTTGAAGAATGTGCTGATCTTTGCATGTTATGAGAACTACTTATTTCAACTTTCTGCACTCTTCCAGTTAGGTACGAATTAAACCATTTGTGCACTGTCCCACTCATGCCACAATACTTGAGCTTGTCTAGCAGAATTTCATGATTTACACAATCAAAAGCCTTTGAGAGATCACAAAAAATCCCAATGGGTTGTTTTCGGTTATTCAGATCATTCAAAATTTGACTGGTGAAAGCATATATGGCATTTTCTGTTGAAAAACCTTTCTGGAAACCAAACTGACATTTTGTTAGTACTTCATTTTTACAGATATGTGAAGCTACTCTTGAATACATTACTTTCTCAAAAATTTTGGATAAAGCTGTTAGAAGGGAGATTGGACGGTAATTGTCGACATCAGATGTATCCCCCTTTTTATGCAAAGGTATAACAATAGCATATTTCAGTCTATCAGGGAAAATGCCCTGTTCCAGAGAGCTATTACACAGGTGGCTGAGAATCTTACTTATTTGTTGAGAACAAGCTTTTAGTATTTTGCTGGAAATGCCATCAATTCCATGTGATTTTTTGCTTTTAAGCAAGTTTATTATTTTCTTAATTTCAGAGGGAGAAGTGGGTGAGATTTCAGTTGTATCAAATTGCATAGGTATAGCCTCTTCCATTAACAGCCTAGCATCTTCTAATGAACACCTGGATCCTACTATATCCACAACATTTAGAAAATGATTATTAAAAATATTTTCAACTTCTGACTTTTTGTTCGTAAAGCTTTCATTCAATTTGATGGTAATACTGTCTTCCTCTGCTCTTGGTTGACCTGTTTCTCTTTTAATAATATTCCAAATTGTTTTAATTTTATTATCAGAGTTGCTGATTTCAGACATGATACACATACTCCTGGATTTTTTAATAACTTTTCTTAATATAACACAGTAGTTTTTATAATTTTTGATAGTTTCTGGGTCCCTACTCTTTCTTGCTGTCAGATACATTTCCCTTTTCTGGTTACAAGATATTTTTATACCCTTAGTAAGCCATGGTTTGTTACAAGGTTTCTTACGAGTATATTTAACTATTTTCTTGGGGAAGCAGTTTTCAAATGCATTTACAAAAATGTCATGAAATAAATTATATTTTAAATTGGTATCAGGTTCACGGTACACCTCATCCCAGTCTAACTGCTGTAGGCTTTCCCTGAAATTTGCAATTGTTAAATCGTTGACTGAACGTACTACTTTGGAGGACTGTTTAGTATTGCTGAATGGATCTATGTCATATATTGTAACTAGCTGTGCACCATGATCAGAAAGACCATTCTCAACAGGCTGAGCATTTATCTGGTTAAACTTATCTTGGTCTACAAAGAAGTTATCTATCAGTGAGCTGCTATCCTTTACCACCCGAGTAGGAAAATCAATAACGGGTGTCAAATTGAAAGAACCGAGTAATACTTCAAGGTCATTTTTCCTATTACCCTCTTTCAGAGAATCTACATTGAAGTCCCCACAAATAATAATTTGCTTCCCCCTGTCTGACAGATAGCACAACAAGGAGTCCAAATTTTTCAGAAATAGATGAAAATTTCCTGATGGGGACCTATATACAGTTACAATTATAAATGTGCCTTTATTTAATTTAAGCTTACAGGCACATGCTTCTATATGTTTCTCTACACAAAACTTTTTTGTTTCTATACTTTTTGCACAATGATAACTTTTGACATATATGGCAACTCCTCCTTTCTCCATATTTTCTCTCATTACATGTGCAGAGAGCTTATAACCACTTACATTTACCTTATTCATATCAGTAACAATGTGATGCTCAGACAGGCATAGTATATCTATTTCATTCTCAGCTTCTAAATCTTCTAAACAAATCAGAAGCTCATCTACTTTATTCTTTAAACTCCCAATATTTTGATGAAATATACTTACATTATTTTTAATTATACTTTTATGAGAACCTTTCCTTATTCTAACATTTGCAGTACTCTCCTGTCTGAGTTTCTCATTGTGCTTAGGCCTAGTTCCTATACCAGTGGTCACATGGTGTTCAGAGAGGCAGATTATGTCAACTGGGTTGGGTGACTTTAATTCATCAATGCAATTACCTAGGACTGAGATACAACTTGGTAGAGATAAAATTTCTGGTGATTGGTGAAAATTTATAATTGGTAGCTGTGATTGGTGATCTAATGTGCTAGAATTGTGCTGTTTAATTTCTTTCCTAAACTGAAGATTTGTTTCAATCCTGACCTCTCGTAGAACTTGACATCTTTCTGTCTTACCTATCCTAAAAAAGGTGCTGCTCCAACACCTGTAACCACTGGTATTTTACCATTCATGGCAGTGCCTCCCCCCCTTAAATTTCCTGCTATTACCCCAGCCAGTTTCCCCTTCCCTTTCCTGTTGAGATGTAGGCCGTGCCTGGTATAGTCCCACCTACTGAGATAATCAACAGGAACCACACCAATATGAGCCCCCGCACCTGACCCAAGCAGCTGTTCCAACTCCAAATTAACTCTCCCAACAGAAGAGTCCAAATGAGGCCGGTCATGGCGTCTCAGGACAGATACAAATTCAACATTGGTGTGTCTCAATGCCGACGCAATCTTTACCAGGTCACACTCTATACTATACCCAGGATCTCTGTCGATGCTGTTCCTTGGCCCTCCCACAATAACCACGGTGTCTTCCCTGGTAAATCGTTTACAGAGTGAACCTAAATCCTCTGTCACCTGATCCAGACTAGCACTTGGTTTGAAAAAATTTGTGACCTGGTATTCTGGTCCTAATTCCTCCTGCAGAAGTTGGCCTACACCTCTGGCATGAGAACTGCCTAACAACAAAACTTTCTTCCTTTTCGATGACTTTCCTACATTCTTTTTCAATTTCCTATTGAAAGTTTGTTGTGTCCTGTCTACACCTACCTCTGCTTGAGGCTCATCAGTTTCTAACTGAAGCAACAGGTCAAACTTATTTTTGACATTCACCACAAAACTGTCAGACTTAGTTCTAGGCCTGTTCCTTCTGCTACCTGTTGCCACTTCCCACCTCTCTTTGCCCTAATTATGGATTGTACGGTCTTGGAAAGGAACCGTTTTGATCTCTCCTTATACTTACACAATTCGATGTATAATTTTTAGCAATTAAAGAATTTCCAAAAAAGTACTGGCACACACTGTTTGTAGCACGAATGTATGAAGACATTAGTCGACAATTAGTTTCAGCAATAGTCAACATAATAAAATTTTCAGTGGATTCTTATCACGTAAGGTTGCAGCATGGTCGTTAACACCGTCACGATCATATGCATGAAGAAACCTGTGAAGACCTTATTACAATTGAAGGGCGCGAAAACCACCATACACACAACAATATCCATTGCTCTATTCATTCAAAAACATGCTCTGCCCTCTCCCCAGAGTCACGTCTGACAAATCGCAAAAGTGTTCCACTAGTGTCATTATGAGACATGTTCAAAAAACCCAAAAAAAAAAGAAAGAAAAAGAAATATTTACAGCCATCGTAGTGATATTATTATATTGCAACAAGTTTCGATGGCTCAGTACAGTATCTTCAGACCTGTATGCATAATTAGTAATGGCAGCATCATCAACTTACCAATCATGCATAAACGAAGATTAAAAGAAATAAATAAAAATTGAGGACATTACTACGTCAGCAAATTGACAGTAATCATTTGATAAAAACCAACAGATACATTCATTTTCATACAGCTAAAATACAATTATATGTAGTCTAACATGACGAATTTCCACTTCATATGTTGTACAAATGCATTATTTATTAACAAAATCGTTAATTAAATATTCCATGATTGAAAACTGATCAGTTAGATGATACGCGTAACTGCAGAATCCTGACGTAACTTACCAAACTACAAAAATAACTGTAGAAAATGATAGACATATGATTGAAAACTGATCAGTTAGATGATATGCGTAACTGCAGAATTCTGACGTAACTTACCAAACTACAAAAATAACTGTATAAAATGATAGACATATGAAAGAATGTGCAACAAATCATAAATAAGAAAACAAAAGAAATATGCTTCTATGTGCAAGTAGTCCTTCATAGGATAATTTCGACAATATCTAGGTGTCAATATAGATAAAGCTATCAAAATGACACTATAAATATATCTATATGTCATATCGAAGTTGTTTAACGACATAAATGTTTTCTTCATATGTGCAGGTCATATTTGACCATATTTGGTGGAGGATATAGTTCATATTTATTTAGTTTCTGTTTCTAGTTTTTCTAGATAGACCTAGTTAGTGGGTTACCGACATACTGCTGGAGAGAATGCAATATTTTATTTGTATCCAATACATACATTTAACTTTTCATGTGGTTTACTGTTCAAATATTTTTCTGTTACTTAATGGAGTGGTACTATTGAAGTATCCTTTATGTTTTTAGTATTGTATGATGTAGATAAGCTGAATGTGCCTTCTAGTGGGTATATTTAGCACAGGGTAGCCACCTTAATATTTATCTACCCATCCCCTATTTAGCCTTGCAACCTTGAGGCCTGTGACATTTGATTACTTTATATTACATTATTGACTGGTTTTTACCTGGTTACACAAGTTGTACAGGAGTTGGTGTTAGTGGTTGCTTTAACCATTACACCTTCAGCAACATTACTTGGTAATGGATGTTTCTTACATACAGAAATTACAGTTTTTGTTTTATGACCTAAGTATTATCTTCATATATCGAGGCCATATTTGACCATATTCGATACAGAGTATATGGGTAGGTCAATTATTTTTTGTGTTTTGTGGTTTTTGATCATTCTGTTTGGATAGGATCATTTAGTGGATTGCATACACATTATTAGATGTATACGATTTAGCATCTGTATCTAATTCTTTGATACAACATTGAATATATTTGAAGTTTTTTTCACCTTTGACATTACCGATAACTTCTCATATGTTCTGCAGATACTGTATGTTATGTGGATGTATATTATTAGTATCTGACATTTACATGAGTCAGAGAGTGGTTCTCATTTGATATTTGTTTTATGGCAGTAAATGATATATGGGCACAGTCACACATAAACGTTGTTCACCCTGAACAACCTTTTGGGGTTTTTTCCATATTTTCTGTAGATCTTATGACATAGGTGGTTTTCTACATTTGGTCTTTTGACTTATTCTGGACACTCATTTTCTGCAAATGATGTAAATATGCCCCACTACAGTTTTCATTTTATAACTTTGATATTTTATAATTTGACAGGACATATAGGTTCATTTATATTGTCATTTTGATAGCTTTATCTATATTCACAGATTTTGTTGATGCTGTCCTGTTGCAAAGGATACTTGCACATAGATGCATAGATGTTGCTCATCCTGAATATAATCTTGGTTTTCTATATTCTGTGTGTGATATAACATAGGTACTTTTCTATATTCGGTCTTTTGACACGTGCTTGGACATTCATTTCATGTGTATGACATAAGTATACCCATATATGGTTGATACATCAGCATTTAATAACTTGGACATGTCTTATAGATATATTTATAATGTCATTTTGATAGCTTTATCTAGATTTACACTTAATTTTGTTGATGCTGTCTTTGCAAGTGGGACCCCGTACTTGATAGCACCCCAGTTTGAGGAATCAGCTGTTATTTTAACATTACATGAACCACTTATTTCTACTTTCTGCATTCTTCCAGTTAAGTATGAATTAAACCATTTGTGCACTGACCCCTCAAACCATAATGATTTAGCTTATCTAAAATAATTCCATGATTTACACAATCAAAGGCCCTTGAGAGATCACAAAAAATACCAATGGGTGATGTCCAGTTATTCAGAGCATTTAACATTTGATCAGTAAAAGGTTATATAGCATTTTCTGTTGAAAAGCTTTCTGAAAACCAAACTGACATGTTGTTAGTACTTTATTTTTACAAATATGGGAGGCTACTCTTGAATACATTACTTTCTCAAAAATTTTTGATAGAGCTGTCAGAATAGAGATTGGGCAGTAGTTGTTGACATCTGACGTATCCCCCTTTGTATGCAATGGTTTTACAATGGGATATTTCAGTCTATCGGGGAAAACACCCTGCTCCAAAGAGCTATTACATACGTGGCTGAGAATCCTACTTATCTGTGGGGAACAAGTTTTCAGTACCTTGCCATCAGTTCCATAAGAGCTTTCACTTTTCAGTGAGTTTATTATTTTACTGATTTCAGATGGAGAGGTTGGTGGAATTACAGTTGTTTCAAAGTGCACAGGTATGGCCTCTTCTATTAGTAGCCTTGCCTCTTCTAGTGAAGATCTAAATCCTATTTTCTCCACAACATTTAAAAAATGATTATTGAACATATTTTCAATTTCTGATTGTTTGTTAGTACACTTGTCATTCAGTTTTATGGCACTAAAGTCTTCCTGTGCTCTTGGTTGCCCTGTTTCCCTTTCAATAATATTCCAAACTGCTTTAATTTTATTACCAGAGTTACTGATCTCAGACATGATACACATGCTTCTGGACTTTTTAATAACTTTTCTTAGTACCGCACAATAGTTCTTATAATATTGAACAATTTTGGGGTCAGTACTCCCTCTTGCTATTAGATACAGTTCTCTTTTACGGTGGCAAGATATTCTTATTTCTTTAGTTAGCCAAGGCTTTTAAAGTCTGATTTGATATACTGTATGGAGCTATGTCATGTACTGTAACTAGCTGTGCACCATGATCTGAAAGACCATTCTCAACAGGATAAGCATTTATGTCCTTAAACTTATCTTGGTCTATAAAAAACTTATCTATCAATGTACTGCTGTTCTTTGTTATCCGAGTAGGAAAATCAATGATGGAGCTCAAATTGAAAGAACTGAGTAATACTACAAGGTCATTCTTCCTATTACACTCTTTCAGGGAATCAACATTGAAATCACCACAAATGATAATTTGCTTCCCCCTGTCCGACAGATAGCACAACAAAGCATCCGAGTTTTCTAGAAATAGCTGGAAATTCCCTGAGGGGGACCTAAACACTGTTACAATTATGAAAGTGCCATCATTTAGTTTAAGTTCAGTGGCACATGCTTCCATATGTTGCTAAACACAAAATTTTTTAGTTTCTAAATTTTTTACACTGTGGAAGCTTTTGACATATATGGCAACTCCTCCTCTCATCATATTATCTCTACTTACATGTGCAGCTAATTTGTACCCATTGATGCTAACCTTTTGCATATCAGTGACAATGTGATGCTCAGACAGGCATAGTACATCTATTACATTCTCAGTTTCTGTATCTTCTAAACAAAGCAGAAGCTCATAAGTTTTATTCTTCAATCCCCCAATATTTTGATGAAATATACTAACATTATTTTTCACTTTACTTTTGTGAGTATCTTGAACTTTTTTAACATCTTTAGTTCTTGCCTGGCTGAGTTTCCCACTGGACACTGATCTTACACTAAAAAAGAGTTTCCACCATGAGATGTAGTTCCTCCCCCCTTTAAATTTCCTGCTATCAGCCTAGCCAGTTTACCCTTCCCTTTCTTGTTGAGGTGTAGGCCATGTCTAGTATAGTCCCACCTACAGAGTGAATCAACAGGAACCACACCAATGTGTGACCCTGCACCAGATCCAAGTAGCCATTCCAACTCCAAATTAACTCTCCTGACAGAAGAGCTCAAATGAGGTAGGTCGTGGCACTTCAGAACCGACACAAACCCAACACTGATATGACTCGATGTTGATGCAATCTTTGCCAGGTCACACTCTATGCTGTACCCCGGATCTCTATCAATACTCTTGCCCGGCCCACCCACAATAACCACAGTATCTTCCTTAGTAAAGCCTCTACATAGTGAACCTAAATCCTCTGTAACCTGCCCCAGTCGAGCACTAGGTTTGAAAAAACTTGTGACCTGGTATTCTGACCGTAATTCATCCTGCAGAAGTTGGCCCACACCCCTAGCATGCGAAATACCTAGCAACAAGACTTTCTTTCTCTTTGCAGACTTCCCTACATTCTTATTCAATTTGCTGCTGAAAGCTTGTTGAGCCCTATCTACATCTACTTCTGTGAGAGGCTCATCAGTTTCTGACTGAGGCAACAGGTCAAACCTATTTTGTACATTAATGACAAAGCTGTCAGAAGAATTTCTTGGCCTGTTCCTTATGCCTGTTCCCACTTCCCACCCCTGTTTACCCTTCTCCCCCCTTAACCTGCCCAGTTCTCGCCTAGCCTCATCTAACTCAGCCTGGAGGGCAGCAATTTTCCCCTCCTGTTCCACAATCTTTCTATCTCTACTGCATAGCCTACGGAACCACTTATGAGTCTCGCTCATTTTCACAATTCCCACGCCACTACAATCGCCCCGATGAAAAAAGTTACTACATCCATCATGTCATGTATGCAGATGACACTTCATTTGTTGTTACCAGTTCTACAACAGATTACCTGCAAGAGAAAGCTTCGCTAAATATGAAAAGTGGAAACAATTATTTCAGGGAGAAAAATCTCTTTATAAATGGAAACAAAACAACACATAAGAAGATAGATTCAAACGAAAGACACACTTCGGACAACATCACAGTGAGACTTGGAAACTTAGAACTTAAGGAGATAGGCAGCTTTAAATTTCTAAGTGTAATAGTGGATATTTATATGACATAGGAGAATCACATAAATAACATGTGCAGCAAAATAGGTTCAAGCATATTTCTGATGAGAAAAATGTCAAAGTCAGTAAATAGACACACTCTAGAAACAATGTACTACGGACTAGTCCATTCACACCTCTCGTATTGCATCCTGGCTTGGGGAAATACCGCAAATATGCACACACAAAGGTTACTAAGATTACGAAAGAGAGCCTATGATCCATAGCAAAAGTATCACCTAGAGAACCCAGAAGCATAATTTCAGGGCGCTAAAGATTATAACAGTAGCATCAGTATATATGTATGAAACAATTATCTACTTGAAAACTAACTACACTGCGTTGCTAAACAGAGAATATCACGAACATAATACTAGAATAAAAAATGACTATCACATACAAGGAAGCAGGCTAAAATTAACAGACAAAGAACCTGTAAATGCTGGACTCATACTGTACAACAGGTTACCACAATGGCCGGCCAGAGTAGCCGAGCGGTTCTAGGCGCTACAGTCTGGAACCGCGTGACCGCTACGGTGGCAGGCTAGAATCCTGCCTCGGGCATGGATGTGTGTGATGTCCTTAGGTTAGTTAGGTTTAAGTAGTTCTAAGTTCTAGGGGACTGATGACCTCAGAAGTTAAGTCCCATAGTGCTCAGAGCAACTTTTTTGTTGCCACAATGTATAAAGATGATGGAAAGTAAGACTCTTTTTAAAAGGAAATTAAAAAGACATCTGATCAGTATTTGCCCTTACAGCGATAAAGAATAGCTTGAAATAAAAAATTAAATAGTGTGTCAGCATACATTTTTATACCGTACTTTTAATGACATTTCGATGAAAATTTTATAAAATATAAGTATACATACTATCTTTCTGTAATTAACAAATATATACATAACAGACAGGCCATAAATGCAATCATACATAAATTTTATATATATCACTGTATTTTTCCGCTATGTATATGCGAGATTTATGTAAACATGAATTGTCCTATATCGTAGTAAGAAATAATCCACGGACAAATAAAGAATGAAGAAGAAAAATGACCGCTACCTTCCCCAAGGGACTATCTAAGATCTGTCGTGATGTGAGGAACAATAGATAACACAAATCGTAATAACAATAAGAGAGAAGGAAAGTTGCTACTCACCATATAGTGGAGATGCTGAGGCGCGATAGGCACAATAAAAAGATTCACACAATCATAGCTTTCGGCCATTACGGCCTTTGTCAGCAGTAGACACACATACACACACGCACACACACACACACACACACACACACACTCACGCAAGCGCAACTTGCATACACATCTTCAGTCTCAGACAGCTGAAACTACGCTACAAAGCCAATAACAGGACGGCGAGCGGTGTGCTGACCACTTGCACGTCCATACTGCATCCAAGTGATGCCACTGGCAAGTGTTAACACTGCAGTCAGTCGGTCCCTATTGGCAGCTCTCTGAGACTGCAGATGTGTGTGCAAGTTGCGCTTGCGTGAGTGTGTGTGTGCGTTTGTGTATGTGTGTCTACTGCTGGCAAAGGCCTTAATAGCCGAAAGCTATGATTGTGCGAATCTTTTTATTGTGCCTTTCGCGGCTCAGCATCTCCGCTATATGGTGAGTAGCAACTTTCCTTCTCTCTTATTGTTACATTCCATCTTGGATTTTCCATTGTTTCACAAATCGTAATAAATTTGACTGTGCTCCATCACGAATACGACTTCAGTGCCTCACTACACTATGAGGCACATATAGTTGCTGGAAAGAAAATTCTAGTGATATGCGAGGATACTCGCATATAATTGGAAAATTTTTTAACACACTGTAATAGATCCACCTCCATAGATCAGTGGTATTCGTTTCTGGCTGCTATGCGGACGTCTCTGGTTCGATACCCAGATTTTTTCCTTCATGGGAGGACTGGAACAGGTTGCACTCAGCCTCATGATGCCAATCGAGGAACTACTTGAGCGAAAAGTAGTGATTCCAAGGTCTAGAAAGCCAACAACAGGTAGGCGAGCGGTGTGCTGACCACTTGCACATCCATACTGCATCCAAGTGATGCCACTGGCAAGTGTTAACACTGCAGTCAGTCAGTCCCTATTGGCCAGTCTGGAACAGAACGTAAATCAACATAATTTATTTCATTCAGTATCCAAATACCTACTGCATTTTGACAATGCGATTTTTAGGACAAACACAGAATATAATGCAGCTTCTTTCCCAGAGTTCACTGCACACTTTCGTTGAATTTACGGTTTTATATCTTCATTATTCAAAACACTGACTTTCTTCTCTATCACTCCAAGTGATTTAACTGAGTACAACACTAGGAAGAAATCCTTAACTGTCTGGTTTCTACATTGTGAAATCGCTCTTAGTGTAGCATCAGTTTCCAGTCAAAGAACTGAGTATTCCATATTAGGGATATCCGATGATCATCACTGAATACAAAATATCGACCTTTGTGTTAAAAAAAAAAAAACGTTTTTCGATATGGGTAGTGAAATCTTTTGAACACTGTAACATCATTGTTAAAGACAAGATATCGACCTTCGACACTGACTACCTCTGATCACTGTGAATAATTTTTTCGTCATGTAAAGGAATATTTTTGTGAACATCAAGTTTTGGTATGTCCATCCTTGTGACTGATGGTCTGCAAGACTCTGGCAAAAAAAATCAAGGCTATATGCATAAACAGTAATGACAGCATCATCATATTACCAACCATGCAGATACAAAGATAAAAACATAATAAAAATCTAGGTCATTACGAAGTAAGTAAATTTACGTTAATCATTTGATAAAAACCAATAGACACAGCCATTTTCGTACACCAAAAATATAATTATATACATCGTATACTATGATTGAAAATTGGTCAGTTAAATGATACACTAAACTGCAAAATCCTGAATTAACCTGCCAAACTACAAAAATAACTGTAGAAAATTATACATTTATGAAAGAAACTACGACAGATCAGAAATAAGTAAACAAAAGAAATACACATCCCACAGGGTTCGGTCTTAAGTCCTTTACTGTTCTTGATATAATTAATGACTTACCATTCCACATTGATGAAGATGCAAAGTTAGTTCTTTTTGCTGATGATACAAGTATAGTAATAACATCCAAAAACCAAGAACTAAGTGATATAATTGTAAATGATGTTTTTCACAAAATTATTAAGTGGGTCTCAGCAAACAGACTCTAAATTTTGATAGAACACAGTATATACAGTTCCTTACAGTAAATGGCACAACTCCAGTAATAAATATAGACTTTGAACAGAAGTCTGTAGCTAAGGTAGAATTTTCAAAAATTTTAGGTGTGTCCATTGATGAGAGGTTAAACTGGAAGCAACACATTGATGGTCTGCTGAAACGGCTGAGTTCAGCTATGTATGCTATTAGGGTTATGCAAATTTTGGTGATAAGAATCTCAGTAAATTAGCTTACTATGCCTACTTTCATTCACTGCTTTCGTATGGCATCATATTCTGGGGTAATTCATCGTTGAGTAGAAAAGTATTCATTGCTCAAAAACGTGTAATCAGAATAATTGCTGGAGCCCACCCACGGTCATCTTGCAGACATCTATTTAAGGATCTTGGGATCCTCACACTAACCTCACAGTATATACATTCACTTATGAAATTTGTTGTTAGTAATCCAACCCAGTTCAAAAGTAATATCAGTGTGCCTAGCTATAACACCAAGAGAAAGTATGATCTTCACTATGCAGGGTTAAATCTGACTTTGGCACAGAAAGAGGTAAATTATGCTGCCACAAAAGTCTTTGGTCACCAACCAAACAGCATCAAAAGCCTGACAGATAGCCAAATAACATTTAAAAATAAATTAAAAGAATTTCTAGATGACAACTCCTTCTACTCATTGGCTGAATTTTTAGATATAAATTAAGGGAAAAAATAAAAATAAACAACAACAACAACAACAACAACAACATCTTTTATTAACCTGACTCGTTCCACTTCATTATGAAGTGTCGTATTCATGATCTATGGAACAAGTATTAATCTAATCTAATCTAATCTAATCATTGACATATAAAATGAAAAGTAGTGGACCAAGGATGGATCCTCGAGGAACTCCATATTTCACAATTTCAAAATATGAAAAGACACTTCTAATATTATTTTTCACTTTTTGCTTTGTTTCTACACACTACTTTCTATTTTCTAAGAACGATTTAATGATGTTTACTGCTTTTCCCCTTATACCATAACAATGAAGCTTTTCTAATAGGACATCATGACATACACAATCAGATGCGTTAGACAGGTCCAGGTACATACCACAGACTTTCTTCTGTTCATCAAATGCTTTAGTTGCAAGTGTTATGAATTTAGCTATTGCTATTTTGGTAGATTTGCCCTTTCTGAATCAATGTTGTTCATCATTATGAATATTGTATGTCTGTATAAATTTTAATATTCTGTCTTTTATTATGGTTTCTAGTGTTTTAGAGAGTACAGATTTAATAGTTATAGCTCTGTAAATTCCTGAGTCTTTTTTTGTAGCCTCCTTTATGTATAGGGATTACTTTACTCTTTTTAGACACATTGGAAATATTCCTTTTTCTATAGATAAGTTTATCAGACAGGCTAATGGCTTTACTATCCATTGTAAACAGCATTTAATTAGTATAGTAAATATACCATCTAGTCCCTCAGTGTTTTTTTGTTTTAGACTGTATTATTTTTACAATTTCTGATTCATTAGTTGGGTTCAGGAATAAGCATTTTATCTCATATGGGATGTTTATTGTGTTTATTCTCTCCGTTGTCCAACTTAGCTAGTGTTCAGGGACTTTGAGAAGGAAGATCAGGTAATTATAGTCAGGGGAACAGGAAACAGCCTGTTATGAATCCAAGATATAGTATTAATGGTGACTTGGACAAAATAGGAGCAGAAATTGGGCACACAAATGTGGGGTTTGTGAAGAGCTTTCAGCGCCATGATCGGTTCTGCGTAAACAATGCTGTAAGGCATTTTAACACTGAGCTGAACAGGGTGCTCCAGACATGAGTGTTGTTACAATTGATGCTGTTGCTAGGTGGGGATACACTACACATGGCCTGCACTTAAATGCTGAAGGGAACAATAAGTTAACTTCTCTATTGGCTGATACTGTAAGGGGGGCGACGGTCACACAAGGGATGATCCCTGTGGTTAAGGGGACCAGACAGGCAGGCTTTTAGGTTCAAGCCAAAGTCCAGACAGACAATAATCAAGAAAAATAGAATAAAAGAAGCTTTATGTACAGTAAATAGAGATAAAGGTAAGGATGGTATCAATTTACTTCATCAAAAAATCAGGGGAATAAAAAATAAAGTAGAAAAATGAGATTGATATACTTTGTCTGTCTGAACACTGTGTAACTGTGGGGATGGAAAGTGTCAGTATAAATGCGTATAATGTAGCATCTTACACTTGCAGATCTAGCATGGATAAACAAGGAGTTGCCATGTACACAAAACAAGGGTGTAAGTACAAAACTGTAGAAGTAGGCAAATTTTGCGTCAATCAGCACTTTCAATATCATGCATGTGAACTACAACAAGATAATGCACTGCTGATATTAGCAACAGTATACACGTCTCCATTAGGAGATTGGGAGCTATTCATGAAAAAGTTTGACTCCCTATTATGCTGTCTGTCAGACAAAAAGAATAAGTTGTTATTCTGTGGTGATTTCAATGTAAACTTTCTAAGTAATTCTGGAAGAGTGAACTAGAAAGGTTATTAATGACATATGACTTAGAATCAGTGATACATTTCTCAACACCTATAGCTCAAGACAGCAGCACTCTAATAGATAATGTATATGTGCAGCAAGAGATTGTGAAACTAACACATGCTTTCCCTCTGATAAACGACTAATCAGACCATGATGCACAACTGATTAACTTACAAAACATAGGAAGGTGTACAGTTCAGAAACCATTAAGGAAAAGTGTAAGGCTGGTCAACCCAGTATCTATAGAGCACTTCAGAGAAAATGTAAGAAATGTTAATTGGGGAGATGTATATAATGAGCCAAATGCCACTCATAAGTGCAACATATGTCTTGATAAATTTATATCCCTTTTTGAAAAATGATACCCAAAAAACAGTTTTCAAGGATACCTTGGATCACTACAGTTATTAAAGTGTTTTCAGAAAGGAAAAGAAAATTAGTAAAGACTCAGAAGTAATTTTATGCTATAAAAATTATTTTAACATAGTGAGATAAGTTGTAAAAAAATAAAAAAATATGTATATTAGAAATGAAATTAACAACATGGGCAATAAAATAAAATCACCAAGGAATGTTGTTAGAAGAGAGACAGGAAAAGTAAGCACTAGGGTAGGTAGTATTACATTAAAGAGAATGAGATCATCTTAAGTAAGAGTCTACAAGTAGCTAATGTATTTAACAACCATTTCTTAAGTAAAGGTGAAGAAATTGGCGAGAATAGTTCAAAAGAAAAAGCCAAACAATACATGGAAGTGTCAGTTTTGAGAAAGCCTAGTCAGATATTTTCATCTAACACCCTCTCGTGAAATAAGTAAAATCATTAAATCTTTGAAAAATAAATGTTCTGTTGGAGTAGATGACATCTCTAACAAGATATTAAAACAATATGGAGCAGTTACAGCTGATGTTCTGAGTCACATCTGTAATGCATCACTAACTCAAGGTATTTTCCCAGACAGGTTAAAAAATGCCATTGTCAAGCCTCTCAACAAAAAAGGTAACACCACAGATGTCAGTAATTACCAGACAGTATCCTTGCTCACAGCATTTACTAAACTTGCTGAGAAAGTAATGTACTCAAGAGTATTTAGCCATCTCAGCAGTAATGGAATACTCAGTACATCACAGCTTGGATTTCAAAAATGCTGCTCCACTGAGACAGCAATATACAATTTCACTGCTCCGTATTTGTGTTTTTAAATAGTAAAATGTTACCAACAGGAATTTTCTGTGACTTATCCAAAGCATTTAATTGTGTGAACCATGACATTATGTTACTAAAATAACAATTCTATGGTATAAACAGAACAGCATATGAGTGGTTTAAGTCATACCTACAGAACAGGAAGCAAATTTCTTTATATGGTTTAAGTGATTTAATAAAGGTTTCCACTTCATCTAACTGGGGTTGAAATTACAGTAGGTGTGTCACAGGGTTCGATCATGGGTCCCCTTCTGTTCTTAATATATTTGAAAGACCTCCCTTCTTATCTGAAACAAGAAGGTAAACTGACACTGCCTGCTGATGATACAAGCATCATTATTAATCCAGTAAAGGAAACTCCAGTAGAAAATGATACAAATAATGTTTTTGGAAAAGTTATTGATTGATTTTCTGCGAATGGGCTTTCTCTGAACTTTGAAAAAACACAGTACATCCAATTTTCTACTGCAGGGAGTACAGTTCCTTCAATAAATATAACCATCAACAGAAGTCAGTAGCCAGGGTGAAGCATACTAAGTTTTTTGGTGTAGATATACATGGGAATTTTAAATGGAAAATTCATATTTTGGATCTCCTAAAGCGAAAAGGTTCAACAACTTTTGCAATGAGAATAATTGCTACTTTTGAGGATATAGAAATTAGTAAGCTAACATATTTTGCATACTATCATTCTCTGATGTCATATGGTATAATATTTTGGGGTAACTCAACACTTAGGCAAAAAGTACTCACTGCTCAAAAGAAAATGGTTAGAATAATGTGTGGGTCTCATAGTCCCACATCTTGTAGGCATGTCTTTAAAAGGTTAGGAATTCTTATAACAGCCTCACAGTACTTTCACTCAGTAATGAAATTTGTTCTCAACAACATGAACCAGTTTAAAGACAACAGTGACATTCAAAACACCAGAAGAAAGAAAGACTTATACCATTCTCTGCTTAACCTATCTTTGGCACAGAAAGGGGTAAAACATGCTGCTGTAAAACTTTACAATAAATTGCCAGACGAAATAAAATGTCTGACAGACAGCAGTAACAGTTTTAAAAATAAATTGAAATCATAGGTCCTTGACAACTCCTTCTATACCATAGACGAATTCTTGAATAGGAATAAATAAATCTAAAGGTACCTTATAATATATGCATTTTGTGCCATTTAAGGGAATGGGGCAAGTAATAAAAATTTTAAGCTTTTTTTTATAAAAAGAAAACTTCCATTCATGTGTGCATTTCTAATGCACTTGACGGGTTCCACATCTTAACAGGTACCATAAGATTGATCAATGGAACATGTAACTAACTAACTAACTGCATGCCTCAATATCAGCAATGTGTTATTCTTAACCTTCTTCATATTTGAAACATTACTGGCGGAGGACATTACTTTTTCAATAAACGTTTTGCAGTTCAGTGTTCATGTAACTCATGAACATGGTTCTAAATTTAACACCTGTACGACATTAAACCTGGTTGAAAAAAAGGCAACGAGTTTCAATTAAAGGTTTATTGGAACCCTCGACTTGGTATTCAACAATTTTAAACTGTCTTCTTCAGGAAATGTAATGGATCTTTTATCACCATATGATGTCATAATCAGCATGTGATGTAACTATTAAAATTACCGAAACCTAAGTCAGTATTTCATTAAGCCTTCATTTGCAACTGGTTGGATGATTTTTAACCTGCCCAAGTTCACATAAATGTTTCAAAGAATAAACCAGTTTCAACTCTAACGCATTTCTAAGAGTCCATATTTAGGTTGCTGCTCGGCTGATGAGTACCTAAGAATATGCAGGCAGTCATTATCTAGGTAAGACTCCTACTGTAATACTTATTTTAACTTGAAGTGTGAGGTCACATGGTAGAATCATTTTTCTGACTTTTCTCGTTATTGTTGTATTTTAACTGCAACATCATACAGCAAACATGTACAATGTATTTCGAAAGTCACATTATAATTGCAACGAAATTCTTATTCCTGCAGTTATATATGGTGATGGAAAACGTTGGGAAACAGTTGAAGGAGCTGATAAAGGAGTCGAAATGCAGGTCTAGAATAGGAAGTTATTGTCTCGGAAGCAATCCTGAGCCAGTGAAAGATCTGGAATTTTACGAGCAACAACGACAACCTAAGCACACACACCTTGCGTTTAGCAGAGATAATGTAGTACTTACTCAACAATTCTGTACACAGTGAGCTCATTACTATACTGGAGAGACTGCTACACGAAGCCAGGCCGAGATGCAATACACCGCAGCCGCCAGCATACACTGAAGAGCCAAAGAAACCGGTACACCTGCCTAATATCGTGTAGGGCCCCATCGAGCACGCAGAAGTGCCGTGACACGACGCAGCATGGACTCGACTAGTCTCTGAAGTAGTGCTGGAGGAAACTGACACCATAAATCCTGCAGGGCGTTTCATAAATCCGTAGGAGTACGAGGGGGTGGAGATCTCTTCTGAACAGCATGTTGCAAGGCATCCCACATATGCTCAATAATATTCATGTCTGGGGAGTTTGGCGGCCAGAGGAAGTGTTAAAACTCAGAAGAATGTTCCTGGAGCCATGTAGCAATTCTGTGCGTGTGGGCTGTCGCATTGTTCTGCTGGATTTGCCCAAGTCCGTGGGAATGCACGATGGGCATGAATGGATGCAGGTGATCAGACAGGATGCTTACGTACGTGCCACCTGTCAGAGTCGTATCTAGGGGTCCCTTATCACTCCAACTGCAAACGCCCCACACCATTGCAAAGCCTCCACCAGCATGAACAGTCCCCTGTTGACATGCAGGGTCGATGGATTCATGAGGTTGTCTCCATACCCGTACACGTTCATCAGCTCGATACAATTTGAAACGAGACTCGTTCGACCACGCAACGTGTTTCCAGTCCTCAACAGCCCAATGTCGGCGTTGACGGACCCAGGCGAGGCGTAAAGCTTTGTGTCGTGGAGTCATCAGGGTATACGAGTGGGCTCCGAAAACCCATATCGATGATGCTTCATCAAACGATTCGCAAGCTGACACTTGTTGATGGCCCAGCATTGAAATATGCAGCAATTTGCGGAAGGGTTGCGCTTCTGTCACGCTGAACGATTTTCTGCAGTCGTCGTTGGTCCAGTTCTTGCAGGATATTTTTCTGGCCGCAGCGATGTCGAAGATTTGATCTTTTACCGGATTCCCGATATTCACGGTACACCCGTGAAATGGTCGTACTGGAAAATCCCCACTTCGTCGTTACCTCGTTGATGCCTTGACCCATCACTCGTGCGCCGACTGTAATACCACTTTCAAAATCACTTAAATCTTGATAAACTGCCATTGCAGCAGCAGTAACCGATTTAATAACTGCGCCAGATAGTTGTTGTCTTATATAGGCGTTGCCGACAGCAACGCCGTATTCTACCTGTTTACATATCTCTGTATTTGAATACGCATGCCTATACCAATTTGTATGGCGCTGCCGGCCGCGGTGGTCTAGCGGTTCTGGCGCTGCAGTCCGGAACCGCGGGACTGCTACGGTCGCAGGTTCGAATCCTGCCTCGGGCACGGGTGTGTGTGATGTCCTTAGGTTAGTTAGGTTTAAGTAGTTCTAAGTTCTAGGGGACTTATGACCTAAGATGTTGAGTCCCATAGTGCTCAGAGCCATTTGAACCATTTTGTACGGCGCTACAGTATAGATTGGGGCAAGACCTCAAATTATTCTGCTAAACAAGAGAAATAAAATTACTGTTTACTGATACTACGTGAAACTGTCTAGGTTTAGTTTGTAGTTCAACAACAGAGTCATTCGAAAGTCGCGAGCAAAAGCAGTACTAACAGCCCCAATGCCCCTCCCCAATATGGCGGACCTGCCAAACACCGTGACGGTTTTCTATGCAAAAACACCATTGAGTAGTCCCTCCAGTTTAGTATGGAACTCACTGGTTGTACATTACAGAAGGTGTTCAAGATGTAGACCACGACAGTCAGTGTAGGCATTTGATATACACACGTCTCTTTGCAAGTACGTGATGTGTTTAATACCACATACGCTAAGCGTTGGATCGGAAGAGGTTGTACAACTGCATGACCACCTTGCTCTCCTGAACTGACATCTATTGATTTCTTTTTTGTCGGGGCACATCAAAAGCTTCGTGCACTTGACAACACTTCCTGACGAAGCACAGTGTTCAGGAACAGTCATCGATATTCATATCATCCTCAGGCTCGTAGAAATTATCCCTGAAAAGCATCGTCCCTGGAATAATCACCGCACGCGTCACTACTGCTGACAGCCATCTTTTTGTGACTTACCACTATTTACATGCACACATCCTGACGAAACTGCCATTGTCGAGAATCTGGAATTAGAGTTGGAGCTGCCATCTTTCGGTATATCGTGCAATCATCAACTAATATGAGTGAAGCACACCGTATACCATACTTTACATGCAATAACTACTTTCTTCGTCGGTTGTCCTTTACCATTGTTTACAGCTGAAGTCTTCACTTAAGAAACAGAATGCGTAAAGTTACCGAGCAGTACAAAGAAGGACGATATATCACTCGCATTGGGAGAAATTACAATGGGAGGGCCACAAGGTTCAACAACGCCCACTACTATTCTTGCTTTACGTTAATAGTCTGCGATTTTATTTCTTCATCTGGAGTGAGTTGACAAAAGTCATGGGATACGTCCTAATATCGCGTCGGACCTCCTTTCACCCAGCCTGGTGCAGCACCTCCACGTGCCATAGACTCAACAAGTCGTCTGAAGCCCCTGCATAAACAATGAGACAAGCTAACTCTCTAGCCGTCCCTAATTACGGAGTTGTTGCTAGTTCAGGATTTTGTGCACCAACTGACCTCTCGATTAATTCTCATTAATGTTCGATGGTTCATGTCGGGAGATCAGGGTTCTCAAATCTGACCTCTCGATTAATTCTCATAAAGGTTCGATGGATCACGTCGGGAGATCAGGATTGTCAAATCATTCGCTCGCATTGTGCAGAATGTTCTCCAAACCAATAACGAACGATTGCGGCCGGGTGACATAGCGCATCATCGTTTGGGAAAATGGTGTCCATGAATAGTTGCATATGGTCTCCAAGTAGCTGAACATGACCATTTCCAGTCAATGGTCGGTTCAGTTGGACCAGAGTAACCAGTACATGACATATAACGCAGCTCACACCGTTATGGAGCCACCACCAGATTGCACAGTGCCTTGTTGACAACTTGCGTCCGTGGCTTCGTGGAATGGTAAGGCGGGTACCAGGTTGAGATTCATTGGGAGAGTCCTTAGAAAATGTGGTCCATCAACAAAGGAAGTGGCTTACAAAACACTCGTTCGACCTATACTTGAGTATTGCTCATCAGTGTCGGATCCGTACCAGATCGGGTTGACGGAGGAGATAGAGAAGATCCAAAGAAGAGCGGCGCGTTTCGTCAAAGGGTTATTTGGTAACCGTGATAGCGTTACGGAGATGTTTAACAAACTCAAGTGGCAGACTCTGCAAGAGAGGCGCTCTGCATCGCGGTGTAGCTTGCTCGCCAGGTTTCGAGAGGGTGCGTTTCTGGATGAGGTATCGAATATATTGCTTCCCCCTACTTATACCTCCCGAGGAGATCACGAATGTAAAATTAGAGAGATCAGAGCGCGCACAGAGGCTTTCAGACAGTCGTTCTTCCCGCGAACCATACGCGACTGGAACAGGAAAGGGAGATAATGACAGTGGCACGTAAAGTGCCCTCCGCCACACATCGTTGGGTGGCTTGCGGAGTATAAATGTAGATGTAGATGTAAATGTGCGCCACATTCGAACCCTACCATCACCTCTTACCAACTGAAATCAAGCCTTATCTGACCAGGCCACGGTTTTCCAGTCGTCTAGGATCTAGAGTCAGGAGCACAAGAGAGGCGCTGCAGCGGATGTGCTGTTAGCAAAGGCACTTTCTTCGATTGTCTGCTGCCATAGCCCATTAACGCCATATTTCGCCGCACTGTCCAAACGGATACTTTCGTTGTACGTCCCATATTGATTTCTGCAGTTATTTTATGCATGTTGCTTGCATGTAATCACTGACGACTCTACGCAAACGTCGCTGCTGTCAGTCGTTAAGTGAAGGCCTTCGCCCACTGCGTTGTCCGTGGTGAGAGGTAACACCTGAAATTTGGCATTCACGGCGCACTGTTGACACTGTGAATCTTGGAGTATGGAATTCTCCAACGATTTTTGAAATGGAATGTGCTATGCGTTCAGCTCTGCAACTACCATTCCGCGTTAAAAGTCTGTTAATTCTCGTAATGCGACCATAATCACGTTGGAAATCTTTTCGTGAACCACCTGAATACATGTGACGGCTGCGCCAATGTACTGCTCTTTTATACCTTCTGAACGTGACGCTATCACCGTCTGTATATCTGCATATCACGATCCCATGACTTGTCAGCTCAGTGTATATCAACGTTCATACTCTGCAAACCACTGTGAAGTGCTTGGCTGAGGGTACTTCCCACTGTACTACTTATTAGGGCTTTTTCCCTTTCCATTCATATGTGGGATACGGGAAGAGTGATTTCTTAAATGCCTCTGTGTGCTTAGTCCAATCTTGTCTTCGCGATTCCCTCTGGAGCTCAGTTATACGCATTGTGATAGCGAATTGTTGTATCAGGAGGCTATTTGCAGACGATGCAAGCATTCTTATGAAACTAAGCAAGGTAGGATCAACAGAGAAAATAGTAAATGAAGTTTCTGTGAAAGTTAGTGACTAGTTCTGCACGAGTTGGTTAGGTTAAAACTATGAAAAAACACAGCTCGAACAGCTTTGTAACTGTCAAAAATATCCCATCTCCTGTTTACCTCGTATACCAACAAGAAAGTTCAAAGTTCATAAGTGTACATATTGACGACAAATTAAATTGGAAAAACCATACATTAGACGTACTAAAACGCTTAGGTGCCGCGATTTTTGCCACAAGAATGTTTGCCAACTTTGGGGATACTGAAGTCAGGACTGTGCGGCTGGTCCCGGCGGAGGTTCGATTCCTCCCTCGGCATGGGTGTGTGTGTTTGTCCTTAAGATAATTTAGGTTAAGTAGTGTGTAAGCTTAGGGACTGATGACCTTAGCAGGTAAGTCCCATAAGATTTCACACACATTTGAACATTTTTGAAGTCAGGTAGTAAAAATATTTTGTATATTTTCATTCACTATTGTATTATGGGATAACACTCTGGTGTATCTCCTCTCTTAGGCAAAAAGCATTCATTTCAAAAACGAAAGTAATTAGAATTATATGGTGGGTTGATACATGTACATCTTGCGGGCATGTCTTTAAGCAGTTGGGAATAGTAGCCGCAGTGTCACAGCATATTTCTTCACTTATTAAATTTGTTATCAATCCATCTGAATTCGAGAGAAACAGAGATATCTGCAACTACACACAAGAAAGAAAAATGCTCTACATTACTGTTTTATGAATGTGATGATGTCCTCCTCGCCGTGTCCGGCGACAGCGACTCCGTCAGTCTTCTCTGTCCTTGTTGTGGTAGGCTCGGATGTGGCTCGCGAATCCGAATTTTGCTTTGAATATCCTGTTGCATAGAGCACAGTGAAGTTGACCAGCAGAGTTGTAAGTATACGTGTAGACAGGCTTGAGCTTAGATTTTCGGAGCTCTCTTTTAGCATCCAGGTTCATTAGACGCTTTTGCTCGAATTGTTCGATGCTCTTATGTACAGTTGATCGCCACTCCGATCGGCGCAATGCTAGCTCCTCCCAACGGTTGCTTGGGATGCCACAGGCTGCAAGGTGGCGTTTAATGGTGTCTTTATATCGCAGGTGTTGACCACCTTTCCTCCTCTTCCCGCACGAGAGCTGCGAGTAGAACACCGCTTTAGGTAGCCTACTGTCATCCATGCGTACTATGTGACCACTCCATCTCAGTTGATGTTTCATTATTAAAGCTCCAATACCAGCCAGTTTCACGCGGCGCAAAATCTCCGTGTTTGGGACACGGTCTTCCCATTTGATGCGCAGAATTGATCTCAGACATCGAAGATGAAATGTATCTAGCTTCTTAATGTCAGCTTTGTAACAGCACCAGGTTTCCGAGGCATAGAGTAAGGTGGATAATACTAATACTTTGTAGACTGCAATTTTTGTTTGTAGTTTGAGATCATGTGATTTCCATACTCGGTCATTAAGCTTACCGAAGGCTGAGGCTGCGCTGGCTATACGCGCTGCGATTTCCGATGTCAGGCTGTTGTCACTTCTAATTTGGCTTCCCAGGTATTTGAACTTTGACACATTTTGCAAGGGTTTGTTATTTATCTCAATACTAGAGTCATCTGCATTAAGACCTCTAAGTGGTTGTTTAAGAACTTGCGTCTTAGTGATGCTAATGGCTAAGCCAAATCTTCTGCAGGAGGCATTTAGCAGGTTTATGTAAGTCTGAAGAGTTTCGCAAGAATTAGCCATCATGCATACATCATCCGCATACAGAATCTCTAAGATGGATAGTTTGGTTACGCGACTTTTTGTTCTGAGGCGAGAGATGTTGAAGACACTTTTGTCTGTCCTTGTGTCGAGACTAATTTGATTACTACAGGCTTTGGTCGCGTCTCTCATAACAACTGCGAAGTAAAGTGAGAAGAGTGTGGGAGCCAGAACACAGCCTTGTTTTACACCACATGTCACGGGAAACTGTTCTGAGAGCTTGTCCTCATGGCGGATTTTTGCCATCATGTTTTCATGAAACTGCCGAATCAAACTGACAATTTTGTCAGGGCACCCAGTCTTCTTTAGTATGATCCAGAGAGCTTCCCGTGGGACACGATCAAAGGCTTTTTCCAGGTCTACAAAGCACATGAACAAAGGCCGATGTTGCTCTAAACTTTTTATGAATGTAACATTGGCACAGAAGGGGGTGAAAGATGCTGCTAAAAACATCCTATGGAAATAAAATGTCTGAAGGATGACAGAAGTGTTTTCAGATACGGATTAAATACGTTCCTCTAGATGTTTATGAGTACTCCACAAATCACACTTAAGTGCCTGGCTGAGGGTTCATCGGAGACTTATGCGATAATTCCCTTTTATTCCGCTCTCGAAGAGCGCGCGGAAGAAACGAACACCTACATCTCTCCGTGCGAGTTCTGATTTATCTCATTTTTGATGATGATCTCTTCCCCCTATCTAGGTCGCCGTCAGCAAAATAATTTCTCATTCGGAAGAGAAAGCAGGTGATCAAAATTTCGCGAGAAGATCCCGCCGCAACGACAAACGCCTTTATTTTAATGATCTCCACCTCAAATTGTGCATCATGTCTGTGATACTATTTCCCCTATTTCCCAATAATACAAAATGTGCTGCCCTTCTTTGAACTTTCTCGATGTACTCCGTTAACCCTATCTGGTAAGGATCCCACACCGCAGCAGTCCTCCGAGCGAGACAGACAAACGTAGTGTAGGCAGTATCTTTAGTATATCTGTTGCATCTTCTAAGTGTGCTGAGAATAAAACGCAGTCTTTGGTTCGCCTTCGCCACAACATTTTCTGTGTGTTCTTTAAAATTTAGATTGTTCGCAATCGTAATTCCTACTAATTTAGTTGCATTTACGGCCTTTAGATTTGACTGATTTGTCGTTCAACCGAAATTTAAAGGATTCCTTTTAGAGCTTATGTGGATGACCTCACACTTTTCATTACTTAGGATCAATTACCAGTTTTCACACCATACAGACATCTTTTCTTAATCGTTTGCAGTTTGTTTTGATCTTTTTATGGCTTTACTAGACGATGAACGACAGCATTATTCGCAAACGACCTAAGACGGCTGCTCAGATTCTCTCATAAATCGTTGATATAGATCAGGAACAATGCAAGGTCTATGATACTAGCTTGTTTTATTTGATGACTTTTCGTCAGTTACTACGAACTGTGACTTCTCTGACAGGAAATTACGAATCCAAACCCATAACTGAGACGATATTCCATAATAACTCAATTTTATTACAAGCCGCTTGTAAGGTAAGATGTCAAAAGCCTTCTTGAAATCCGGAAATACGGAATCAATTTGAAATCGTTTGTCGGTAGCACTCAACAGCACGTGTGAGTAAAGTTCTATATGTGTTTCAGACGAACGTTTTCTAAATCCGTGTTAGCTATGTTTCAATAGACCGTTTTATCCGATGTAATTGGTGTTCGAACTCAATATATGTACCAAAATGCTGCTGCTTCTCGACGTTGATGATATGGGCCTATAATTTAGTAAACTACTCCTATTGCCTTTCTTGGATACTCGTGTGATCTGTGCAACTTTCCAGTCTTTGGGTATGGATCTTTCGTCGAGCGGGCGGTTGTATAGGTTTGTTAAGTTTGGAGATATTGCATCAGCGTACTCTGAAAGGAACTTAACTGGGCGCCAGTAGTATCTCTGACAAGAGTACGATTGATTCCTAGTGCAGGGGTTTGTCTTTGGGCTTGGGCCGGCTCAAGATGTAAGGGAGTGCTGACAGCGACTAGGGGAGAGGACACAACGCTTGAGAACGGAACGCGGCGGTGCGCGAGTCGGCGACTGGTTGGCTGACAGAAGCGAAGACGGTGTGCCTGAGGCCGGGCGCCGGTTGTCACGTGGTTATACTGGAGGCGGCGGGAGTTGGCCGGCGCTGTGCGTTCTCTGGCAACCTCGTGAGCTGTGGATATGCCCACTTCCTTGAAGGGACACGCTGTTATAGTCTCTCGAAGTGTTGGTCTGGCATCTTCGCAAAATCGCCCCAGCATTAAGACACCCAGTTAAGTACGCTATTACTAAGAGTGCTTAGTTAACTGTGCCTGTGATCGCTCTGGGTACAGTAACACGTTGCACGACGTGTGATGTGATGCTTATTAGATTTCATTTGAGGCCTCCTACTAAGCGTTTTCTCTGCTTCCGCAAAATATTGATGTATTTGCTGGTGTGTTTCCTTAAGTTCTAGTGAGTGCCGGTTCTCGTGAGCCAGATCATTTCCCACTGTTAGTGTTTATCATGTGCTGTTTCTCTTAAAGGAAGCACTTCCTAATGGAATTAGTTATTATTTAGCCTTGATTTTATAGAGTTCATTTGCTGGTCAATCTTAAATGTTAAGGTTAAGAAAGGTTTTTCTGCCTTCTGTTGTCGGGTGTGGTCTGTGTTTCAGTGAACTGACGCAGCGGGCAACCGAAGGGCAGGGGTTTCCTTTAGATTACAAGTTTGGCTTACGGGCGGTGGACTTCGCCTGAGCTCGAGTGTTCCGCTTCGGTAGTGTTTGCACATTTTAGTGGCCTACTCGACGTGGGGTTGCAAACGGAGCCACGTCCTGGTTCGAATTTAAATATTACTTCTCTCAGTCGATTCCACCGTTCGTGGTTAAACTTCTGCCTTACAAGCTTGGACCTTGCTTCCGTTATTACACATTTATAACTCTACAGGTTTGTAACTTTCTGTGCCCTAAAGTCCATCTTAGTTAAGTTTGATAAATACGTGTTAAGCTTTCGTATTAAAGTTGAGGCTGGGTGTCAAATTTTATTTTACATGTAATGTTAATTGAAAAGGTCTTAAATAATGTGTCTTAACTGGAGTTGTTTGTTAAAGTTATTTATTAACTTGCTCATGGTTTATGTAATGAATATCTCTTAAATAATCTTGCCCGAGTGGCGCGTGCCAATGTTAAGTGAGATTATTTTGGTTGATTAATAAACCCATTGGAATTAAAATGTTCACTTTATTGGGTCAGCTCTTCCACCCCCTTTAGATTTACAGGTGAAACAAAACAGCTGTTAAGTAAAAACGTACCACAGTCTGGGCCACAAGACTTGCTTTTATTAAGTGATTCAAGATTCTTCACTACTTCGAGGATACCTGCTTCTAAGTTACTCATGTTGGCAGCTGTTCTTGAATCGAATTCTGGAATATTTACTTCTTCTTTGGTGAAAATATCGGAAGGGTGTGTTTAGTAAATTGCTTTAGCAGCATTGCCGTCGACATATTTCCATTGCCATCGTGCAGAGAAGGCACTGATTGTGTCTTGTCGATAGCATACTTTACATGCGACCAGAATCTCTTTGGGTTTTCTGCCAGGCTTAGAGACATAGTTTCGTTGTAGAAACTATTATAAGCATCTCGCATTGAAGTCAGCGCTAAATTTCGAGCAGCAAGAAGTGTTGTGACCAGTTCTATGTACCATGGGGTATAAGTACGTCGTTTGTTAATTTATTTGGTATAAATCTCTCAATTGCTGTCGATACTATTTCTTTGAATTCAAGGTAAATCTGGTATACACTTACACTGTTAATTTGTAAGGGGTGGAGAGGACCTATTAGGAAAGCGTCAAGCGAATTTTTATTGCTTTTTTCATAGATATATTTTTCGTTTATTTTTGGTGGATTTGGGAGTTATGGTATTCAGTCTCGCTACGACAACCCTGTGATCACTAATCTCTATATTCGTTTTGATTATCGTTGTTAGCTCAGGATTATTTGTTGCTAAGAGTTCAAGCGTGTTTTCACAACCGCTTACTATTCGAGGGGGCTCATAAACTAATTGCTCGAAATAATTTTCAGAGAAGGCGTTTAGCACAATTTCGGATGATGTTTTATGCGTACCTCCGGATTTAAATAAGTATTTCTGGTAACATATCGCGGGTAAATTGAAATCACCACCAGCTGTAATTGTATGAGTCGGGTACGTGTTTGAAATTAGACTCAAGTTTTCGTTGAACCTTTAAGCAATTGTATCTTTCTCCTTTTCTCTTTAATTACTCCTTCTACTCGTAGATAATATAGGAATTGTTGAATAGAAATAATTAGTCATTTTAGAGAATATGGTCTGTGGAACAAGGAGAAGAAGAGTAAGTAACTAATGAACTACCAAGACCACAATTTACTCAGTATATTACTCCTCTACAGTTTATCGCGTTTCGATGATTCACGAGAAAGCTTTCGTAATTAACTTCATTTTAAGTAGATGAGAACAAAGCTTTGAGCGCTGTTAGTTCTTCCTGGAAACGTAATTAGCCAAAGTAGGCTCGGTTCTTTTGCGCAGGTGCTCCCAGTGCAGGGAGAGTTGGTATTTGCGCCGCCTGGGGGTCGAACCCAGTCCGGTGTCCGTTAATTGCTCACCGTGGGGCGCCTAAAACTGTCGCGGACGCGCGGCGCGTAATGCATTCGGCACAGGTCCGCATCTGGCCCACGTTAATTCGACTTGCAGATTACCGCCGCTGCACCGCGGGCCTGCATTCACGCTAATGGAGCTGCCATTACACGATTACAATTTTTTGACCGGCTCCGTCGAATATGGGTTCCGCAGTGCGCCACAGCCAGCACTGGGACGGCGACTGGTTTCATTCGCTAATGTCGCGGCACGCACGCTCTCGTCGTTAATTCACGCGCGGTATTTTAATAACGTGGCACTGCAAAAGGAGAAGCTCTTCCCTCTCAATTGACAAAACGTGCACTCTACATCATTTGCTGTCCGGCACGATTTATCTTTATGCGGACACTACTCGGCGACGCAAGTTCGCTTATTGACACTCACAATTTTTTTAAAACGCTTAACTGTTTCTTGGGTAATGGAAAACACTATGTCCACTAAGCTAAATGGCTCTGAGCACTATGGGACTGCTGAGGTCATTAGTCCTCTATAACTTAGAACTACTTAAACCTAACTAACCTAAGGACATCACACAGCCGGCCGGAGTGGTCGAGCGGTTCTAGGCGCTACAGTCTGGAACCGAGCGACCGCTACGGTCGCAGGTTCGAATCCTGCCTCGGGCATGGATGTGTGTGATGTCCTTATGTTAGTTAGGTTTAATTAGTTCTAAGTTCTAGGCGACTGATGACCTCCGAAGTTAAGTCGCATAGTGCTCAGAGCCATTTGAACCATTTGACATCACACACATCCATGCCCGAGGCAGGATTCGAACTTGCTACCGTAGCAGCCGCGCGGTTCCAGACTGTAGCGCCTAGTCCCGCTCGGCCACTCCGACCGGCTAGGTATCTTGTTTAGACACATATGTATAAGAGCAAGATGTACCTTATTAACAGGACATCAATATAAGGCATCTTGTCAAAAAATGTCTGTGTTCGATAGTGCCGTGGACAAGTGCTACTGTTCAGTTTTATCACCTGACAAAAAAAGTGATGCACACGTATATAGGTATCTTCGTAAACGTACACACCATTGGCAGGTACGTAAATGATTAGAGTGGTAATTTCCTGTGACAGGTAGAGCTACCACCAGAGTGCATCAGTGTTGGGAGTTAGTGTTGTGCCTGATAGGACATATAAACAGTGTCAGATGTTTGATTACTGTGAACACACGGATGCCGCGTACTCGTGTGACACAGCGTTATCAGAACCTGACAGAGTTTGAAAGGGGCCTATTATGGTTCTCCATTTATCCGGCTTGTCGAATCGTGCAATATTCAAATTTGTGGGGCATGTGGCAGTGATCCGATTTTCGACTGCATGGGAAATGTGATGGTAGGCATACTCGTCGTCGAGGCTCCGATCGTATGACCACCACAACGGAGGATCCCCTTATGGTTCACCAAGAACGCTGTAACCCCTTGACGTCTGTTCTTGAAATCCGAGAGCAAGTAATGACTCCCAGCAATATTCCGTGCCATCCCGCACCACTGGTCGGAGGCTAGCAGCAGCTTGACTAGGGCATTACTTTCCCAGGCGTAGGCTGCCTTTAACAGGACACAAAAGGCTGCGTCTGGAGTGATGCCGTGACTACGAAGCGTGAACTGATGATAAATAACGTCGCATTATGTTCGGCGATGAATCACTAACCTGCTCTATCCCGCGTGCCCATCGTCACTGAGTGTGGTGGCGACCTGAGAAGAGGTCCCTTTCTTCCAATGTTTTGGAGAGGCACAGAGGTGTTGTCTGGCGTGATAGTGCGAGGAGCCGTCGGGTATGACATCATGTCATGGTGATAGTAAGAGAGCTGAGACGATACAACTATGCGACTCGGATATCATGAGTCCTCAAGCCTTTCCTCTCGTACTAAAGTACAGCAGTGTCATTTTTCAACACGACGATGCTCGTCCGCATATGGCACGTATGTCTATGAACTGTCTGCATGATTTTGAGGTATTTCTGTATCCAGCAAGATACTGTACGGTGCTAGGTCACTTTGATCTTTGCAGAGTGGCGTGTCGAGACGTGACTCTAATCTTTATACTGTCAATAGCCTACCTTCAAGTCAAACGTTAGTCCAAGATGTTTGAGTGAATGTAATAGCAACTGCGCACAAAGTACGCATCCGACTGACAAAGAAGTACACAGGTTACATGCACCTATTACTTCGCACTCACTCTGTCAGTACTATACTCCTCAATAGTATTGCAATGCGTTCAAGTGGTGAAGGCTCAACACACTTTAGTATCGGTACTTACGTTACAAGATTTGATTAAATCTTGTGAACATTGCACATTATCTGAAACCTAAATATTCTCGGTCAGTGGGCAGTAACGTGGGTTGCTATTGACAAGACCAGTTCAACAACTCTCAGTAAAGTTGCTTAAGTTATAATTCGTAACTTGCGCCAATTATGGCGTTATTATTAATTATTTAAATGACTGAAAGCTCTTATTGAATGAAACAACTTTATAGCCCGAAATAACAATAGTTATCGTTGGTTATTTATTATCGCTGGTTATTTACGTCATTCACCCTACCGATCGCTGTAGTTTACTACGCGAAGGTCTTTCGCTCACCACTATAAACAAAATCGCCTAAAAACGCTTAATAAATATTCACTAAGGCCAACGTTTCACTTACTTACGGTCAACATCAATTTCGTACAGTCTTGTTTCTTCTTACGATATTTCTAAAGTAGCAAACAAAGTTGTAATTTCATTGCAACCCAGCGGTATAGCGATAGCTCTGCGATATTATTAATACTCTTGCGATCTGTAAACGTTATATCTTGATGTCCCTTTTTCTTATTTCTTTCTCTTTGACCCTTGAAAAAAACCGTGAAGTGAATAAAAAGTTAACACTCTTGGCTTTTCTTTAAGAAAATCTAATTAACTCTTTTTTCTATAATTACTAATTTTTAAATAGTAATAAAATGATATTGACTCCTTGACTCTATTTCCTTGACCTGAAATCACTCATTTATCTTCGCAAGACTGGCTTGTAACTACTTTGCATCAATGTAGTCCTTTGTTATTTACGACACGTGCGTATCTTTCATTGGGGATTCAATCCTTTTCACAGTAGAATTAGACTCCGAACACAGAATTCAGTTCAACTTTTCTTTATTTGAATCAAATTAATATCTCGCATAACAAGTTCCATTTGACATCTACACCCCACACAAATAGGTATAGAAAATACAAAACAAAACAAAAACAAAAATTGTATGTACTACCACCACTTTTGTACTAACTTTTACACAACATTCAAGGCTCATCCATTTCAGGTGTTGGCAATCGAATTCCCTCTAACAGTCCCTTAAGTTAAATTTGCAGTGGGATTGAATATCGTCGATTATATTAATTTGTTCCGCTAGGGAGCGTAACTTAACAACCCTTTTCATCCTATACCACGTGAACGCTAACAAACTTGCTATTGCAGCGTCAGTTGATCAATTCCTCCCAATTTTCGATCGTAGCGAAAATCTCTCTAGTCCTATGACCCAGAATAAACTGAAATCAATTAGTTTAACGTACCCTACTTTCTCTCGCGATGCAATATAAACTGAAGCAGATACACTGCTAAACACGCCTAACAACTCGGTCACACTAAGTTATGATCGACAACACCGACCGAATACCAACTCAATAATTCAGTAGACCCTCTTGACGATGTTCTCACACGATTTATTAGACGCGATCCCACCTAAATCCACGATCTATTGTCTTTCCCGATGATCGTTAGACTTGATAATTAATTAGAGCTTGCACCTACCGGCTCTAGTGTAGGCTTCCCTAGCAAGACTCAGATCAGAACTGAAATTGTAAATCCCAAAAACCGTAGGGGAACCAATTTAGACAATCACTTTAGTACTCCATTGCTTTCAACAATTAAGTGTAAGTTCTTCGGCTGCCTTCGTCTCGCGGAATAGCGGCCAGCTCGATGTGATGATATCTCTGGCTCGGATAGATGATGTCTCCTACTGCCGGCGCGAGGTGACCTTTGCCACAACTGGTTCGTTCTGTCAAGCGCCGTTGAACTCTCGCTTTTCTACAATATTTACACACATAGATATTTTAGTTATACAGCATACATACATTTATAATCACTAATTCCTATTTAATACTTGCCATCCGCTATGTTAATTTGTTGAGGTGAATTAAAATCCGTAACGGCACCCAAAAACTTTTGTCCCGCCACAGTCCCCAGACCTCCCCGCCGCAGACCATGTGTGGGACCAGATAGGTAGTCAAATTCGTCCAACCACCAGTGTCCATGATATCAATGACCAGTTGCAACAGCTATGAGCTTGCCTCACGAGAGCTTTTTCACGCCCTCCCTAACTGAATTAGTGCATGCATACAGCCCAGAGAGGATTTAATGTTATACTGATAATTGTGCTCGAACTGCTAACTTGTACGTAAACTGGAATTCGTTGTGTAATCACTGAAATAACATCACATACCACTCATGCGTTTCCTGGCTAATGGTTCAAATGGCTCTGAGCACTATGGGACTTAACATCTATGGTCATCAGTCCCCTAGAACTTAGAACTACTTAAACGTAACTAACCTAAGGCCATCACACAACACCTAGTCATCACGAGGCAGAGAAAATCCCTGACCCCGCCGGGAATCGAACCCGGGAACCCGGGCGTGGGAAGCGAGAACGCTACCACACGACCACGAGCTGCGGACATATGCGTTTCCTCCTCCTTTTCTTGGTGAGTCACTTTTTTTTTCAGGTAGTGCAATTTAGAAAGCGTTTCTGTATTAACGCCACCTAACGCCCAGAGCCTCTTTTACTTCGCTAGTTCGATAACACACGCGAAATGGAAATACAGGGAGTTTCAAAACGAACATACCGGTTTTATGGCGTTGTAGCATTTATTATGTTCAACTTGTAATTGTAAATAATACACCAAATGAAAGAGCAACTCAGACAGTTTTGTTGGTATACCTGTGCTCCATGAAAAGAGTGTGAAATGACAAAGAGTGACTGAAAAACGCATTGAATGACTGCGAGTCTTCCACTCTCAGTCCCAAGAAATATCCACACGGAAAGTTTATGGACCTTTTTTTTCGGTGAATCAACTGTTACTGATGTTTCTTATTTTGATGTGCTACAGCTATGGCCCGTGCCTCAATGGGAAGAAGCAGAACAACCCATCTTTATTTGGAAGCAAGACGGTGCGCCGCCTCATTGACATAACTCAGTACGCGACTGGTTAAACGACGTTGTATCCGACCGGTGGATTGGGAGCAAGGGGCCGGTTGGCACAGCATTTTATGCATGACCTGCACGTTCACACACGATCTGACGTGATCATGCCCATGTGATTCTGATACCAGCTGATCTATCCGACTTTGGAAACAGTGTTATTGCAACAGTTACCCCTGATACATTGATCAAGGTTTCGGAACAACTCGCCTATCAACTCGATGTGTGATTGGTGTTCCCACTGAATAATTTAAAAAACTGTTTGTGTTTCTCTTTCATTTGGCGTATTATTTATAATTATAAGATGAATGTAGTATGTGCTAAAAAGCCTTAACATCTGTATATTCATTTTGAAATACCCTGTATTTTAGACTTTGTGGCTACAAACGGACCTGACCTATCGATTATGCCAGTTCGGAGACAGGAATTAGTGATCATGATATCATAACAGTGACGACTGTTACTAAAGTTAATATTCATCAACACGGCTTGGAGTATTTAAGCTGGAAAGAGTAGACAAGCAATTGTTAGCATCCCGCTTAGAGAGAGAACATCGTTTAGTTCCAGTATGAGAGAGGTACAGGAAAAATTTAAACCGAATGTAAATCGCTCGCTTCAGAAGTATGTGCCGAGTACTTTCAAGTGGATTAAGGACGGGAAAGACCCACCGTGGTATAATAACAAAACTCGGAACATACTGAGGAAGCAGAGATTGTTGCACTTTCCGGTAAAAAGAACGTGAAAATGTCGAACTCGGAACATACTGAGGAAGCAGAGATTGTTGCACTTTCCGGTAAAAAGAACGTGAAAATGTCGACAGGCGAAAGTTAGTGAAAATCGTGGGTCTATAAAAGACATCGATATGTAAAACGTACAGTATCTTGCACTGTTGTACCTCAGTGAAGGAAAATTTGGCTACTAAATAAAATCACTAAGCGGGCCGAATTCGTCTATTCAGTCACCCGACTACTAGTCTGGTGTGGCGATAGAAAACAACAACACGAAGGCTGAAGCCGCCCAAGCCCACTATCCAGTGGTATGTGTCAGGCGACCACGGAACGAGTCGTGGTTTCTAAATAAAAAGGAAAGTACAAAACTGGCGTGGGCATTTTATTCAAAATCAATACTAGAACTGCTGAAATTGCGTGAAGATGCTCCATATCGTCGACAAGAAAACAAATCACTCTTGTCATTCTTAGCGGGTATCATCCGTTGGGGGCTATATTATTTTTAGAACAACTGCAACGGCAAGCGCGAAGTTTCATGGCATGATTGCTTAACTCGGAAAGCAATAGAACAATGCCAAACTTTAGTGTGAACGTGGAACTGAATTTAAATGTTTTTGTGAACTTGAATTGTTCTAGCCATTGTTAGGAAAGGTGTTACTTATGAATTCAATAAACTAAGTAAATTATATCAGATGTTACCCTTTCAAAGCAACCTTTTCGCCTAAATTGAAGAACTGGTGAGACATGTTTTCGTTTAGGCAACACATTCGATTCATACGAAGCGTGATATCTGCAAACAATTCCTTACCTATGTCCATAAAGAAAACTGTTTCAATTAAGATTCAGCAAGAAATATTGAGGGGAAAGCGGTCACTAAAAGCTTAATACACGCGCCCCCAGGGGCTCAGCATTCATTTGCTGGGTACGGGCTTGGCGACCCCGGGGTTCCTGAGCTGGGGACTGGTAAGCGCCCCCTGTCCCCCGTCACCGTAAGCTCTGAGTACACTTCAGCGACCATCGTGCGGCGCGGCGGTGGAATGTTGTGTGTCTCAGGGAATGGGGATCTTGGCTTGACCGCCCGGATCGCGAGGATGGAACAAACCTCTATAAAAAACCCCTCAATCTTCCGGTGTGCTCCGCGCCTATGAGATGCATGGCTGTTGAGGTGGAACAGTCGCAAGCGGGCAACCTCTGGGGCACCTGCCACACCCCAGTTGTATAGGGCTTACTCAGGCATGCGGGGCTCTGTCTGAGCGGACGTTTAGTTCCCTAGCTGCTCGTGGGATCGAGATGGAACCCTCGAACTTTTCTTTTCCTCCCAGCGGAAAGGGTGGGCCGCTGGTAGGTTCTAACACCCAATCTAACAAGAGGGCTCGTGTAGCCAGTCCTCCTAATTCAGGTACTAGTAACAGAACGCATTCTGCTTCTCAGAATGTGTTTCTCATAATTAAAAGAAAAGATGGGAGTTTTGAAAAAGTTTCGCCATTTTATATACAGAAGGGCTTAGAGGGTATTGCTGGCACGTTAAAGTCTGTAAAGCGCTTGCGCAATGGCACCTTGCTGGTTGAAACATCTAGCTTCCAGCAAGTCCAGAACCTTCAGAAGGCACAATTTCTTGGGGAGTTTGCGATAGAGACTGAATTTCACAACACCTTGAACTACAGCAAGGGTGTTGTGACTTGCAGAGATCTTGTCGACATCCCCCAAGACGAACTGAAGTCTGAATGGTCCCGGGAAGGAATTGTCGACGTGCAACACGTTATGAAACGGGTGGATGGTGCTCTCATAAAAACTGACTCATTTATTCTTACGTTTAACAGCACCAAATTGCCAGAGCATGTGAAGGCCGGTTTCCTCCGTCTCAGTGTACGGCCTTATTACCCCAATCCCATGCGGTGTTTTAAATGCCAACACTTTGGCCACACTACTCTCGGCTGTAAAGGGGAAGCCACTTGCGGGAAATGTGGTAAAGCCGCTCATGAGGGAGTTGATTGCTCCTCTCCTCCCAAGTGTGTCAACTGCTCTGGGGATCACCCTGTGTGGAGTAGGGAATGTAGAGTTTTCCTTGAGGAACGGAAGATCCAGGAACTGAAAACCACCAAACGCATCCCGTACGGTGAGGCAAAGAAAATTTACCAGTCCCTGCAGCCGCCCACGTTCGCTGCTTCCTTTTCTTCCGTTCTGAAACAGCCAGTCTTGAAAACTGATGCCGCTACACAAACGGAGGTTGCTACTGTCAGCACTAGCACCTGTGTTTGTCAATGTACATGTGCTGCTGCTGTTCCTGTGACGCCTGCTGCTCCTCCCCAGCCTTCTGACCAGGCCGTGGTAGCTGACGTCATGGAACTTCCTGCCCCTTCCCAGGTCCCGTCTTGTGCCATGCCTAGCGCTTCTACACCCCCTACTGCTTCTGAGGTTTTGGCTCCAATGCCACCTCAGGCCAGAAAATCGAAGCACAAGCCAAAGGTGAAGACTCGCCCGCTAAAGGAGACTGAAGTTGTACAGTCTGCTGACGTGGATGTCATTCTCTCTGACGTCTCTCTCGACTCCTCTTCTGAGGCGATGGAGGTAGATGCCAGACTGGGGCAATCGTCTCGCCCCAAAACTGAGCCTCCACCTGTTGTGGGTTCTCCTCCCCGACAGAAAGTGCGACTGAAGGTACTCCCGCCCCGATAGATGGCTCCCATTATTCAGTGGAACATGAATGGATTCCGGGCACATGTGGAGGAACTGCACCTCCTAGCACGGCAACGCCCCCTGTGCTTGTGTTTACAGGAAACACATCTAAAACAATCTGATGCTCCTGTACTCAGGGGCTATAGGTTGTATCGCAAAGATGACCTGACTGGAGACAGGGCCAAAGGCGGAGTCGCCGTGTTTGTCGATAATGACCACCACTCCTCTGCTCTCCCCCTGGATACTGACCTGCAAGCAGTTGCAGTTGCAATTTATTCCGGTCGGAGGCTTACCGTTTGCTCCCTTTATTTACCCCCTCTGGATGCAGTGAACTTAGAGGCTCTCACAAACCTTATCGACCAACTCCCCCGCCCGTTTCTCCTCCTGGGAGACTTCAATGCCCATCATGTCCTGTGGGGCTCCGCTTCTATTTGCGCTCGAGGTCGAATTTTGGAGAGCCTCCTAACATCTCAAGTGTTGTGCATCCTCAACACAGGTACTCCGACTCATTTCTCTAGTGCTACAGGGTCATTCTCAGCCATTGACCTATCTTTCTGCTCTCCAACCCTCACTGACTCCGTTCACTGGGAGGTCATTGACGATCTACATTCCAGCGATCACTTCCCTATCCGCATTCATCTCCTGGATGGTGTATTGCTGGAGCAGCGGCCACCATCGTGGATGATTGGCAGGGCTAACTGGCCACTGTTCACTCGGTTGGCTGTCTTTGACCGCCACAACAGCGTACAGGAATGGGTGGATCACATCACGCTTGTGATCCACCATGCTGCTGACCTGTCCATACCACAGTCTTCTGGCTCTCGTAAGCGGCGCCTTGTGCCTTGGTGGACAGAAGAGTGCCGTTCAGCCATCCGTGACAGGCGTGCGACTCTTCGCCGATTTAAATGCCGCCCAACAGCGGTCAATCTTACCGCCTTTCGTATCGCGAGAGCCAGGGCACGCCGTGTCATTAAAGAGAGCAAGAAAAGGTCATGGCAGGAGTTTCTGGACTCCATCAACCGTTCCACTTGTTCCACAAAGGTATGGGAAGCCATCCGGAGGATTTCCGGTAAACGCAGCCGTTTACCAATAGCTGCAGTCCTGAACCAGGGATGCCTCCAAACGACACCCAGCGCCATAGCTCAGTCGCTGGCAGAGCATTTTGCACAAAGTACTGCCACTGCAACCCAGGATCCAGCGTTTCGTCGCTACCGTGCGACTGTCGAAAGAGCGAATTTGAACTTTCGGTCGAACGGTTCTGAGGCCTACAACTCCCCTTTCTCCATGTGGGAACTTGAGTCGGCTCTTGCTGAGACTTCTGACACTGCACCAGGTTGCGACCGCATCCGGTACTCCATGCTTAGACATCTGCCAGCGGCATCAAAGGAAATCCTCCTTGAATGTTTTAATCTCATATGGCACACAGGAGTGTTCCCAACCTCGTGGAGGGAGGCAATCCTCATCCCTCTCCTCAAACCAGGAAAGGACCGCACATGTCCCAGTAGTTATCGTAGTATCGCCTTGACAAGCTGTGTCGGAAAGACTCTGGAACGGATGGTTAACCGTCGTCTGGTCTGGCTGCTAGAGACCAGACAGCTCCTTAGCCGCTTTCAGTGTGGATTCCGAAAATTTCGATCCACAGTCGACAACCTGACCCTCCTCGAGGCGGCTATTCAGCAGGCTTTCCTCCGTCAGCATCACTGTATCGGTATCTTCTTTGATATCAGTAAGGCATATGATACTACTTGGAGACACTGTATTCTTGCACAACTGCATCAATGGGGCTTTCGTGGCCGCCTCCCTATTTTCATTCGGTCTTTCCTGTCTCAGCGGTTTTTTCGGACCCGCGTTGGTAACACACTGTCTGATCGCTTTGAGCAAGAGAACGGTGTCCCCCAGGGCAGTGTTTTAAGCGTTACCCTCTTTGCCATAGCAATCAACAGTATAACGTCTACAGTGAGGAGTCCAGTACAGTGCTCCTTGTTTGTGGACGACTTTGCTGTTTTCTGTTCCTCCTCTAGTGTTGCATCCGCGAGCCGTCAATTGCAACTAACGGTGCGGCGGTTAGAGGAGTGGGCTGCAAAGACGGGTTTTAGGTTTTCTGCCGATAAGTGTGTTTGTGTTCATTTTAATCGTTCTCGTCGTCTTTTTACGTTGCCTGCCTTGCATATGGGGGATACTGTCCTACAGTTTGGAGACACAGTGCGGTTTCTGGGCCTCATTTTTGACTCCAGGTTGTCATGGTTGCCACACCTACGTGACTTGAAAGTCAGAACGCTGAAGGCACTGAACATCCTCAAGTGCCTCAGCCACAGGTCTTGGGGAGCGGACAGGGCGCGTCTCCTTCAGTTTTATCGAGCTTTCGTGCGCTCACGGCTGGACTATGGCTGCACAGTATATGGGTCAGCGAGGCCGTCTTATTTGCGGATCCTTGACGCTGTTCACCATGCTGGGATTCGACTGGCTACGGGTGCTTATCGGACCAGTCCCGTACCCAGCCTCTGTGCTGAGGCTGGCGAACCGCCACTTACCATCCGGCGGCAGCTCCTGCTGGTGCGCCAAGCTTGTAAGTTTCTTGCAGCTCCCAGCTCGCCTGCTCACCATCTTGTTGCCCTTCCACCTCTGGATCGCCTTTTTTCCCGCCGTCCCCGAGCTACGTTGCCGTTTGGGATCAGAGTGCACCGTGTGCTTGAGTCCCTCGGTGTGGAGTCTGTCCAACCCCAAATCCTGGGTTTTAACCGCCTGCCACCCTGGTTACTAATGAGGCCACGTGTGATTTTAGATTTATTGCAGTACAAGAGAGATTGCACTCCTGCCACCGTTTTTACTGCAGCATTTTCTGCTATTTTATCTGAGCACCACGACTATGTAGCTGTTTTTACGGATGGGTCGAAACAAGGGGATTCCGTGGGTTGCTCAGTTGTTTTTCTGGATCGTGTCCTCAAGGTCCGCCTGCCTCAGACTTTTACTGTCTTTGATGCAGAATTGTCTGCGATCTTGCGGGCACTGGAGCCGATGAGACTTTCTTCCTCGCTTAAATTTCTTGTCTGTTCCGATTCACTCAGTGCCCTTCAATCATTGCACCATTTGTATCCGGCGGATAAAGTAGTCCAGACCATCCAGGATGCCCTCCTCCGGCTACAGCGACTGGGGAAGGTTGTAGCTTTCTGCTGGGTTCCAGGGCATGTCGGCATTGCTGGGAATGAAAGGGCAGATCTCGCAGCCAAGGAGGCATGTCTTGATCCACACGTATCTCAGTGTGCTATCCCGTTGCACGCACTCACCTCGCTGTTGAGCTCCCGAGTCATGTGTCGGTGGGAGGATGAGTGGCTGGAAGTGACTGACAATAAGCTCCGTCTAGTCAAGCCCACAACGCGTGTGTGGTGTACTTCCTTTCAGCCCCGTCGACGGGACGAGGTTCTCCTCACTCGGCTTCGAATAGGCCACAGCCCTTTGACGCATGGCTTCCTGCTCCGGCGAGAAGACCCTCCATTGTGTGGTGCTTGCGGCGTCCAGGTCACTGTGAGCCACATTTTACTGGATTGTGTTTTATTTTCTGACCAGCGGGCCTCGGCTGATTTGCCAGCGGACCTGCCAACTCTTTTAGGCAACACTCGGACGAATGTGGTTAAAGTTTTAAAGTTCTGTGCCTTGTCAAATATTTTTACAAAGATTTTAGGGAGAGGATATTAATTTGCTCACTGTGTGACAAGCTCGCCCATCTTTTATGTAAGTGGCCAGCCAATGACACTTTCCTGTGTCATTCTTGTTGCTATGTTTTCCCTTCCCTTAGCTTTTACTTTCTTATGTAGTAATTTCTCTCTTTTCCTGCTTTCTTTGAATATGTTTTTAAGTTTTATTAAGTCTCTCCACATTCGTTCCTTTTAATGTGTGTCAGGGCGCTGATGACCTCGATGTTGAGCGCCCACAAACCCCAACACACACACAGTTTAATACACGCCTAAAAAAGTGCTCAGAATTTCACAGAACTTGAATGGTTTATTCATGAAAAACAGCTTCACGACTTGAGCAAGTCAATAACGCGTTGGTCCACGTCTGGCACTTACCCAAGCAGTTATTCTGCTTGGCATTGATTGATAGCGTTGTTTGACGTCCTCCCTAGTGATATCGTGTCAAATACTATCCAACTGTCGTGTTAGAGCATCAGAATCCCTAGCTGGTTGCAGGACCCTACCCATAATGCTCCAAACATTCTCGGATGGGGATAGATTCAGTGACCTTGCTTGCCAAGATAGGGTTTTGCAAGCACGAAAACAAGCAGTAAAAACTCTCGTCGTGAGCGGGCGGGCATTATCTTGCTGAATGTAAGCCCAAAACGGCTTGTCATGAAGGGCAGCTAAATGGGGCGTAGAATATTGTCGACATAACGCTGTGCCGAGGGTGACAGCCAATCGGGTCCTGCTAAAAAAAAAAAGTGGAGTCCAGACCATCATTCCTGGTTGTCGGCCCGCATGGCAGGCGTCAGTCGGGTTGGTATCCCACAGCTGTACGGGGCCACTCCAGACACTTGAGCGTGGAATCTCATTGACTGACGTAGAATTGTCTTCATTGGTCAGTCCCGCTTCGAATTGACCCCTGATAACCAGCGAATGCGTGTCTAAAAAGTAGAAAGCACGCAATAAGTCCATTAACGTAAACAGGAACAAAGTTCTACAACCAAACCAAGCATTATACAAAGTGACACCGTGGCTACGGGACAAACTTTCAAGGATGATGAGTCAGGGTAAATGTATCAATTTGATGTAAGGGATTCTTGTTTGGAAACGATAGAGTCGAAAGTTATAAGCAAAAGTTGCTCTGATACATCTGACAGTGGACCTCTTCTATTTGCAAGCTCTTTCCTTTCCATATTTTGGGTAATTTGGTATGAACCAAAGAAGAAAAAATGTCCAGTTTACATAGACTCTAATTACCCTGTAGATGGCGTCAGAGTTGAATAAACTTTTTTAAAAGTTTACTCCCTGCTTCTCCACTTCGAGGGACATTAATGTGGAATTTTTACTGGTATCCAGCAAAGTTTTCTCAATCATTTTACCTTCTTTTCCTGTTTCACATTTTTAATTTTCAGTTTCAACTTGACATTGTAGGGGCATGAGTAGATTATCATTACGAATATTTTCTAGCTTTATTTCATAACTCGTTCGATACCCCGGATTTAATCGTATAAAGATGTAATTTTATATCGTTGATAAGTGCCATTCACATTCATATTAATAATATAGAAAGATTTACTTCGCGTACACTGTTGAAATATGCTTACCTTTTAGGTACCAAAGTGATCTACCATAAAAGTACTTGTCTTTCGAGATTCGTTAAGTTTTGCATGCATCTTGTCAAATTTAGCTACTGGGCGCGACACGTTTTCAAACGCATCGAATCCATTATATACAAACTGACAACTATTGAATCCTGCCCCTTTTGGTAAAAATTCTGCGAACGCCCATGTGTGTAGAGGTCGACATGTCAGTAGTACCTTTAGTAGTCACTAGTGTGATGGAGACAGCTGTTTCCAAGTTCTTGTTGGTACTGAGCTCGCTGTTAAGTGGAAAGTGTAAGACAACATTGTTGTCTTTCGCCGCCAACAGTTCAATCTATACATCGGAGAAGCAATGACGGAAATAAGAAAAATGTTCAAGAGTGGAATTAAAGCTCAAGATGAAAGGACATCAATGATAATATTCGCCGCTGACATTGCTGCCCTCAGCGTCAGAGAAGAAGAATTACATGATCTGCTGAACTGAATGAACAGTCTACTGAGTACGTAGTGTGGATTGGGATTAAATCGAACAAAGACGAAAGTAATGAGAAGTAGCAGAAATGAGAACAAAGAGATATTTAACATCAGAATTGGTGACCACGAAGTAGGTGAATTTAAGGAATTCTGCTACGAAGGCAACAAAATAACACAGGACGGACGGAGCAATGACATAAAAAGCAAACTAGCATTGGAAAAAAGGACTTTCCTCGCCAAAGAAGTCTGCTAGTATTCAACATAGAATTTAATTTGAGAACGAAATTTCGCAGAATGTACATTTGGAGCACAGCATTTTATGGTAGTGAAATATGGATTGTGAGAAAACTAAAGCAGAAGAGAATCGAAGCGTTTGAGACTTGGTGCTACAGAAGAATGTTGAAAATTAGGTGGAGTTATAAGCAAGGAATGAGGAGGTTCTCAGGAGAAACTGCGAGGAAAGGAATAATGGAAATCACTGACAAGAAGAAGATGGAGCATGGTAGGTCATTTGTTAAAATATCACGGTATAATTTTCATGGCACTGTAACAACACAAGTAGTTGCCTGTTGAACACAGTATTAAGGGAATGCAACAGAAAACAAAATGCCATGACGAATTTTTGAGTAGTAAGCATATATTGACATTATCGTTGTTGTTGTGGTTTTCAGTCCGAAGACTGGTTTAATGTAGCTCCCCATGCTATTCTATCCTGTGCAAGTCCCATCATCTCCAAATAACTACTGCAATTTACATCCTTGTGAATCTGCTTACTGTATTCATCTCTTGGTCTTCCTCTACGATTTCTATCTTACACACTTCGCTCTAATACTAAATTTTTGATACTCTGATGTCTCAGAATGTCTCCTATTCCTTCTTCTAATCAGGTTTTGCCACAAATTTCTTTTCTCGTCAATTCTATTCAGTACCTTCTCACTTGTTACGTGAATTCCCCATCTAATCTTCAGCGTTCAGCCTCGAGGGATTAGCCGAGTGGTCTAAGGCTCTGCAGTCATGGACTGTACGGCTGGTCCTGGCGGAGGGTTCAAGTCCTCCCTCGGGCATAGGTGTGTGTGTTTGTCCTTAAGATAATTTAGGTTATGTAGTGTGTAAGCTTAGGGACTGATGAACTTAGTAGTTAAGTCCCATAAGATTTCACACACATTTCAGCATTTTCAGCGTTCACATATTAACTTTATGCAATATATTATACGAATTTGTTTAATTTTTAATTTTTTTACAGTTCACTATTGATATCCTGTTTCTATTTTGTCATCTCTCCATCGTTCGCTGAGAAGCCCGTTTATCAGTGCCAAAAGTCAAAACTGGGAATACGTCTTTTGCAGGCGCGTAGGTAGGTAAGTTTTGAAAACCGTATTTTGTTACCCAAAAGCACTCCATTCCCGGCCATCCAGTTATTGAATTCGACTGAACTAAATGTAAAAAATCATCAACTAGACTTCACTGTTATTTTGTACAAATTTCTATCCGATATGTTGGTTATACATTGTGTCTTACGGTAATTTTATTTTAAGGCCACTTTAAAAGTTGCTCTTCTTAAGTTACGTGTTCGGTATTGAAGTTCGTCTGCACGCCAGCCGCTGTGGTCGAGCGGTTCTAGGCGCTTGTCTGGAACCGCGCGGCTGCTACGGTCGCAGGTTCGAATCCTGCCTCGAGCATGGATGTGTGTGCTGTTTTTAGGTTAGTTAGGTTGAAGCAGTTCTAAGTCAAGGGGACTGATGACCTCAGGAGTTAAGTCCCATAGTGCTTAGAGCCATTTGAATTTCATCTGCACTAGAGAGAAACGATACACCATCAGCAAAACTAAGGTCGTTTCAGTATGTAATGTTAACGCTTATTCCTTATTGGTTTTCCTAGTAAGTGGATCTGAAATGTCGTCTAGGACTACTTAGAGTAGTCTCCTTGCCTGACTCGTCTTACAGCCCTGACATTCTCACACTCCTGATGAAGTGCAATTGAAGCTAGGGTATTGACATTAGTGATGGGACAACTGACTGATTTTAACAAACGATTGGCCAACTGATTTTTTTCCCTGTCAGGCGAATGAAGCAAACGGATAAAACTAGTATCTGCGGCCACGACAGATATGTAAATGTTTTACACTCACTCTACGGGGTCTGAGTGGTTTCATGCAATGTTAGACAACCGACTGAAACAAGTATCTGACGCTTACGCCAGGTATATGAATGTTTTCATTCAGTCTTCGGGTTTGAGTGATTTCATTAAACGCTGTGTCAGCCTTTTCTGTTGTACGTGAACCATGACTAGGATTGCCAACTTTTTAGAGACTAATAACCTATTTCATTTGAAGGAGAGGTAAATAAAAGTATATTTCTAAAATGATGTATTTCCAAAATTAATTATTTATTTATCTGGGATATTATTTTTTCGTACGTCTGTCGTTAAATAAGAAGTTTTGATTAGTTATGAAAGGTTAATAAACTTGTACTTCATTATAAATTTATGTCTGAATAAATGAACAATTACATTTTATTTAAATTTACTGATACACTGTCTTTCTCTTCATGCTGGTTTGCACCCGTCACCGACAGTTGTCTTTGGGCAAATATTGATGTGACATGAACCGAAAGTATATGATAGATTTTTAAAAATTGTTTTGTGACTTAAGCACGTATTTTTTAAAGTATTTACTGTACCTGTCGCAAGTATTTTTTCTCGAAAATATTTTTCATAATTCGTTAATTTTCTTTACTTAATATGGTTTCAGAATACTAATCATACCTCCGGATACAGCATATTGCGTTAAATTTATCTCTACGATTACTTTTTATCCATTCACAAGATTTCTTGCGTTATGAAACCTTCTCAGGTTATAAGCAGAGTGGAGTCATCGTCTTGTGGCAACCTTTCAGTTGATTCCGTATACATCATCTTCAGGCGAAGTATCAGGTTACTGCTGCTGCTGTCCGCATATTTTAATTTTCTCGCGTATGCGAGAATGTATGTGGCGAAGGATGTTGTCATTTAACATTTCCTTCTAATGTATATGATTATTATGTTCGCCTGCAAAGCACGCACCAAAATTTTTGTATTGGGACTAACTTTATATGCAAATTGTGTTTTAACGACGTTTTTGTTTATTCAGGGATCGATTTTGGTCTTCTACATTTATTGTGATGGTTAAAGTAGTTCCCTAGACTATTAATAAGTTGGTTTTCTGAGTTTCTCGTGGTCTATAAAAGGCGGCAGCAAGTTCTCGGAACCTTTCGTGGAGCATTTTCATTCCCACGCTATAATGTATGTCGACCGCGGGAAATCGAATGGGGAAGAGTAATGCCTGTGACAGTGCTCTGTTCTGAAATTATTGCATCCTTGTGATGCACGTCTGGCTGCATATCCCCCGACTGGACAAACACATTGTAACAGTGGTCGGACAAGCGTGCAATAGAGCCGTACTCCTGTTGTTGCTGCAAGTTTACTATTGGCGTTTAGCAGCGGGTATAGTTCATTTAACCTAGCGCTGGCTTTTTGCCAAGTTCACGTGTGTGAGCTCTCCAGGTGAGCTGTTGGTCTAACGTTACACCTAGGTATTTGGCAGTTGTTCTTCATGATGTCACGTCTGTGTAATCTTAGCAATATGTTTTCTCGCCGACGATGTTCTGGGGAGCGTTTACCTCTCCTCTGAGTGAGTGTCAGATCTTGGCCTTGTCACTGTTAATTGTAATGCACTATTTCCTGGCACAAGTTTCTGTCTTGTTCAGTAGATTTTGTAGCCTGTGTGTTACTACGCGCCTGTTGGTGCTGGTGCCGAAGAAAGCTGTGTCGCCAGCATACTAAGCCGTTGGTGTCTGTGGGGCAGTCGGTGTGTCGGCTGCTTACAAGTTGTATAACACAGGGTCTAACACCAATCCCTGTGGGACACCAGCTCCAATACTGCGTGGGGTCGGTTTGGCAGTGTCTACTTTGACGCAGAAGCCACGGTTGGCCAGGTAACTGCTCAGAAATTTAACGACTTGGATGGGAAGCCTAATGCGTACAGCTTGTACAGTAGTCCAGTGTGTCACACACAGTCGAAACCCTTGGCTACGTCACGTAGCACTAGGCCGCAGTAGCGTTTCCGGGTGTAGGCTTTTGTGGCAGCTTCGACCACTCTCATGAGTTGTTGTGGTCCTGAGCGTTTGTTCCGAACTAGAACTGGGGGAACATCTCTTCTCTACGTGTGTATGTAACGTTTAGTGTGAACAAATAGGAAACGCTCGTATAGTTTACTCAGGGTTGGAAGTAAACTTATGGTACGTTGGCACTGAGGAAAGATGGGGTCTTTTCCAGGTTTAGCGGTCGTGACCACTTCCTCGTGTTTCCATTGCTTAGGGAGTTCTTGTGTTCGCGTGATCTCGTTGAAAATTTCCGTCGAATTACAATATCATAGGCCATCCGCATTTTTCTATTTCCTCTTCAACTCTTATTTAATCTGTATATGATCGGAGGCTTTCCCGGCGTATGTGTTGTTTCCAGGGCCCTCGGGTGTCCAGCAGGATGCGATTGTTGATGGCGGAAAGGTTTTTCGCCGAAATATCGTGGGACTTAAACGATCACATCCAACTGGACGCCCGAGAACCCTGGAAACAACATATTTAAGTTGCTTTACTACTACCTCTGTTTACAAATGATGATATGGGAATAGGCTACAACCCTTTCTTACTCTCTCCCAAAGTACAATATCGCCTGGAATAATTGTTACGAGAGTTACTTATTTGAGGATCATGTCATAGTGACAGTGACGGAAATGTGCAAGGTCTAGCATCACACATCCAAACGACATAGCAGTCTACAAAACATTCATTGATTTGTGGTCATGTCAGACGATTAATTTCTCTAAATCTCTACAATGACCTTCAAGGTGTGCGTTACTATGTCCTTAGCTTTTCCTTAGAATCTTAGAACAAACATCCTAGTGTTAAGACATTTACTGAGGAATTGTTTTCCCGACTGGTTCTGAACAAGAGCATCCTAGGTGAGGCAAAGAGTTGTATAGGCTCGTGACGAACGGTCTCTGCAAACCTGACACGTTATATGCTATCAGCGGCAAGCATTAAGTTTATTTATTTGTTGGTTGAGGCTTGAGATAATTTTATCACAACAACAGAAAATCTCACTACATTACTTGTGAGATCTATAATTTAACAACTTGGTTATACCTAATATAGGATTATATTTTTAAAAACTTAGAATATGCACCGCAAGAATTCTTTTGGGCTGTAACTTACACACTTTTTTCAGTACCGTTTTGTAAAGTATAAATGAATAGTTCTAAATCAGGGATGACCTAGATTTCGTTTCCCTCACCACCACGCCACACTATCTGAGCCCAAGGAGGGTAAGAGGGGAAAACTACGAATGCGCCTCATTTAAATGGCAGTGCAGTCGCACTGCATACTATTTGATTTTGTATTTCACATTCCTCAGTATAGATCGGAAACAAAACAAATTTTCGGTATTACTTAATTATTTTTGGGTGGGCTGAAGGCATAATTTTTATCTGATACAGACTGTCGGCATAGGGACAAATGCAAAGAATTTCGCAGGTTTTCACATTCAGCTCTCGACGTAATCGTGAATTACTTAGTTCATAATCGAGAAAACGTCTTTCACAGCCATGGAAACTCTACACGAGGGAAGCAATGTAGTCGTCGTGGGCAGTTTTAACGTTACAGGGAGCTTTTTAAGAAAGGGAATTACCTCGCAGATCAATCAGTTCCATCTGCACATGCACAGGGTCTCTTTCAACTGAAACGCCAAAGGCGTTGAAAACAGCTTGGAAACACATGTAAGATTGGCAGTGTTCTAGAAACATCTAGGAAACTATCATTGTAATTCTTTCAAGGCCGCAATGAATTCTTCAAACTTCGCGATTTCTTTAGCACCAGTGAGCTTGGGGAATTGAACTTTGTGTCAGAATGTGTCACTTCTATAACACGATTTTCTTTTTTAATGCATTTCCATCAAATCAGAAATAAGTCGTTTCTCGACTTGCAGTGTCTTACTTTGGGCAGTGTGCAGTCAAGTCCACTTAAAATGCGAGGTCTGCAATCCATTCCGTATGTTCTACTGCTCGTCCGTCTACTCCTTTTTCTTTCACAAAATCAACGATAGCGAGCTTTAAATCGTTCCAGGTCTGCGTCTTGACTTAAACAACGTACTTTGGAGTAATATATAGTCTTCATACTCTTCATTCAGTTCCATCGAAAACTGTTTCAACTGACAGTGGAATAATGGGTGCGACAACAAAAATTTGTTCGTACCACCAACTTCTTCATGTGTTCCAAGCCTGCAGTTTAGCAAAATTCAAGTGGCTCCAAGAACTATGGGACTTCACAGCTGAGGTCATCAGTCCCCTAGACTTAGAACTACTTAAACCTAACTAACCGTAGGACATCACACACATCCATGCCCGAGGCAGGATTCGAACCTGGGACCGTAGCAGCAGCGCGGTTCCGGACTGAATCACCTAGAACCTCTCGGCCGCAACGGCCGGCGTAGTTTAGCACAAAGTGTTTTTTGATGTGCAGAACAATGAATCCCGTCTTTCTATCGTTCTAGTTATTTGCTCTTCCGTTGTCAACTGAATCTTCAAATTCTTTCTGTATGGCATTTTAACGTCGTCTCAAAGCAAATTTGCAGTAACCGTCGCTTACGCGACTGCACAATAGATATTTGGAATTCTCATCCCTTTCTTCTGTAATTCCCATTCACTTTTTAAAGGTTTGTGACGATAGATCGCTAGACTATCTCTTTTTGTGTAAATAGCCGCCGGCCGCGGTGGTCTCGCGGTTCTAGGCGCGCAGTCCGGACCCGCGCGACTGCTGCGGTCGCAGGTTCGAATCCTGCTTTGGGCATGGATGTGTGTGATGTTCTTAGGTTAGTTAGGTTTAAGTAGTTCTAAGTTCTAGGGGACTGATGACCACAGCTGTTAAGTCCCATAGTGCTCAGAGCCATTTGAACCTTTTTTTTTTTTTTTTTTTTTTTTTTTTTTTTTTTTTTTTTTTTTTTTTTTTTTTTTTTTTTTTGTAAATAGCCACTGGACTTGCGAATGTCGTTCTTACCATGAACAAACATCGAGGGGTAAACAGCGCTGACACAAAATTCTGTCGAATTGAAGAGTGTTGTGTCGACCGAAAAACCCCGCATCTCATCTGAAACATCACGCTGTGCCGGCTGCTTCCGAGAAGGATCGAGCAAAGCCGAGACATCCAGGGACTTCGCCCACCCGCGGTCCGCACACCCTGCACGCGTGAAGTTTGGCACACCATGGCCGAACTTGTTCTAAATCATTTACACTTGGGTCTACTGGAGATATGGATGTATCATGTGTTGACTTAAGAGTATTCTTTGGTCACTGAAGTAAACAATAAAAAAAACCATACAGGTATCAACCTGAACAAATATACGAGAGCGTGCTCCGAATTTTTATATGCTTGAAGAGTTTTAAATAAAACAAATTTTATTAACATTCTACATCTTTATTCTTCATTTATACAATTTTATTTCTCAGTATAGTCACCCTGCGACGAACACATTTCTCCCAAAGAGAGATCAGTTTGTTGATAGCGCCATCGTAGTATGCTGGATCTTGTAGACAGAGCTACAATTTCACCTCTGCTTGCACCTTTTCATTTCTATCAAAGTGACACCCTTGAAGGCGTTCTTTAAGTTTTGGAAGTAGATGAAAATGGCATGGCGCCTAGTCGGCACTGTGTGGTCGGTGACAGTGAACCCCAGGCGTCAGTGTTGCAGATGTGGCAGCTCTCGTGTGTGGTCTGCCATTGTGATGTCAAAGGAGAGGATGAACATATGCGGATGGACTTCTGGAATTCGAAACTCGATTCCAGCTCGCTGTGTCTTGCGCACCGACATAGTTAAGTTGCACACTACCATGTTACACATTACAATTCGGAGCTCTCTAGTGGCAGAATGTAGACATGAATAATAAAGATGTAGATTATTAATAATGTTTGTTTTATTTAAAAACCTTTGCGACTTATTACATGAAAAACTTGGAGACATTACTTTTCAGTAAACCCTCATAATTTAATCTGTGTATACGGAATAGCCAGTTCTAAAATTCAAAGCGCTGATTAATTCCTCGACTGATAAATGTTCAAATGTGTGTGAAATCTTATGGGACTTAACTGCTAAGGTCATCAGTCCCTAAGCTTACACACTACTTAACCTAAATTATCCTAAGGACAAACACACACACCCATGCCCGAGGGAGGTCTCGAACCTCCGCCGGGACCAGCCGCACAGCGCCTAAGACCGCTCGGCTAATCCCGCGCGGCTCTCGACTGATACAGCGGATATCTTTGTATACATCTAATAAGATCCGCTTTGTTTCTATGATATATAAAGCGTTTCTCCGTAATGAGCGTGAATCCTCAAAAATTTTCTGTTATAAGATGGGAAGAAGAAGTTTCATTAATTAATTTTCTCAGGATTCATTAAGAGCTGTGAATTGATTTATGGCTGTTGCACAGCTCGTATATATTACAGAGGTTCCAGCTGGCGAAAATGTTTGTGGGTGCTAAGCTTTCCCCTACTTCTTTTTTGTTCGGAGGATTTCTATCTCAAGGAGACACCCTGGGGGCAAACAGACTGAAGAATATTTCTGCGTCACATATAACTCACCACCTATAGCTTCTTCCAGTGCGGAAAGATTAAGTACAAGATGGATAAGTACTAATGTTATGTGAAGAAAAGACCTCGGAGACAACGTTACCTTTTCTCTTAACACAGTACCTTGTGGCGTTTGAAATGTTTCTTCAAGCAAAAGCGACGTCTCTGGTAAACTAGAACTCGTTGTGACTTCCTGTTTGAGTGGAACTATTTTCTAAAGGTCCACGCATCGTGGAAAACCACGGAACTAAAGGACAGTTTCAAGGTAGGACGCAGCGCGCTTCTTGGTAAGGCAATTAACATTCAGATTTTTTGTAGTTTCTCCGAACCACTGTAGCTAAATTTAGGTTTTTTTACTGCGTGGGATGCCACCTATTTCCAAGTTGAAAGAAGTTAACTAATCACCTTCAAAGAAAGATGTCATTGCTGCAAATACTGCACGCTGCGCCGTCCGAAGTGGCCGCGCGGTTCTGGCGCTGCAGTCTGGAACCGCGAGACCGCTACGGTCGCAGGTTCGAATCCTGCCTCGGGCATGGATGTGTGTGATGTCCTTAGGTTAGTTAGGTTTAACTAGTTCTAAGTTCTAGGGGACTAATGACCTCAGCAGTTGAGTCCCATAGTGCTCAGAGCCATTTGAACCATTTGAACTGCACGCTGCAGACAAAACAGGGAATAGAAGAACAGGAAAGAAGACATAGGGAAAACACGTCTTTTACATCCCAAAAACATGGGTAATCATTAATACTGAAACACTACTTTCGAAGAAACACGGAGTATACACTTCGACATTTTCATAGTCACGATTTGGCGTGCAGAAGCCATTTAGTGATTGCAAAATAGGTGCTCGGGCTAGACTTCGGACGTCATTGTGAAATACCTCCAATATTTCACTTGCACAACTGGCCGACATCCTCAGATGCAACGAACACACTGTTGAGATTTGACTGAGTATTGATGCCAGACTAAACGAATTTCCACTGCTTCTTTAGTTACTCTGTTGTAGTAGGAAGATATCTAAGAGAGGATCTCGATACTTTTGTAGTCCATATTATGCGCCGTTCTGACAAGGAGAGTATGTGGCATGTGGGTCACCGACTTTGATCAAGTTTTTCGAGGAAGTTCTATATTGATAATAAAGCGACATGTGTCTCGGTTTTTTCTAGGCACTCCATAGTTTTTGAAAAACGTCGAATTCAAAGCTGATAACGGAAAATTGTATTTCGAATGCTATAAGTCGAAAGACCGTGTAAATTTTTTTTATTAATTAATAACGTTCGAGTGTTTGACGTTATTGAGTTTTAATACTGTAGCTTGGGTACCCATAATTCTAGGCCTCTAGCAGAGCCAAGTCGGCGGTCTAGCGGACAAGACATTTGACTAACTGCTGTCCGTGTTTGACTCTTGGTTGTGGGCTTTATATCATTCGATAATTCTGATAATGGGAATATCTTTCTTTTTTTTATTTTTTAAGTAAAACTCTGTAGGCTGGATTAATAGTCAAATAAGTGTGTACAGCGTTCTGACAGTTATTTTCATCGTAATACATGACGCGCTACGATAGGACTTTCATAGATGATGATACTCTGCGGACCAGCCCCTTGAAAGTGATACCATTAAAACGTATCTCTCTTTGTTAACCGTGTGACATTTACTTCTTTCGACAGGTAAAGTATTTCATCGCTCGTCTTCAAAATTACCCGACATCATAGCAGAGCAGACAATTACAACACAGGGCGAATGATATCAGAATTCATGCATTGGTCCATACCAAGTTGTCGACCTATGTCTTTCAAGATAAGCTTTCATACTCCTGGTGCGCATCCAAATAGATATCTGACAGATCCGTTTTTAGTAACATGGATCATGTATGTTTTCCAGGAACAATGTAGCGGAAAACACGTCAGTGTGACATCGTCTAAACATATAAACATAGTCAGACATTATGGCCTTATCACTTTAGGACATGGTGTAAGAAATGGTACGTTTTACCCTATTTTATTTCCGCATTTGCCTGGTTGTATGATAGTATATTGTGACATGTATCGCTGTATTGTGTTGAAAGATACAGTGCTCACTAGGTGTATGTATTTGTGTATTGTAGATCTGGGGATGGTCATTACGGACTGAAACCGGTCATCGTCAAAAGAATTGATATGTGATCAAAGACTGGAATAAAAGACATTTGACAGTATTACCATGTCGCAGCTGGTGAGAAATATCTGTTTTTTGCCGGTTTCTACGTTAAGTTTCACGCCACTGATCGCCATAACGCCAATTACGTTTATGCAATAATATACTTTAGGCTTAATTTTGTACTACATATCACGATGAAAATAACTGTCGATACATTATATATACCTATTTGGTTATTGACAACACCCCACGATGTTTTACGTAAAAAAGAAAAGAACAGTATTCCGATTATCGCAGTATTATAAGACACACTGAAAAAATATCGAATGAAAAAAAAGCCAAGACTAAGAATCGCACTGACCAGCAGTTTGGTAGTCTAATACCTTCAACGACTTCCCTCCTTTCTTTCTTCCTTTGTTTTACTTTTACTTTTCATGTCCCAGGAGTCTACCCAGTTTTTTATTCTATTTTAGTCCCAGAATCTTTCTGAAACCCGAAGGTGAATAATAAAAGTTTTTGCAGATGGCAGGACGTGAACTAGAGTTCTCGTATTTGTTGCTCCACATCTATACCCACTTTTTTCATTTTTTTTAATACAGAGGGAACAGTAGCGCAAGCAGTAGTGGAACACTGTATTACTAATCTTGTTTTCATTTTTTACCCTTAGTTTTTAGTTGAAACCTTAGAACTTGCTGTTCAAAAAAGAAAGAATATCAGACTTAATCTTATATGGCTTCCACCATTTTAACAAAGAAAAAAATTAATTTCCAGTCGTGAATTGCAACTATTAATAACTTTTTCATTGATGAAAAAACACAAGACAAACAGGGCCACAAAAATGAAATAAACTAACAATAAACTTGAAAAGGGACCATGACGAAAATACCAAGAAGACCGGTCAACTCAATACTTTTTTTTTTGTAAAATTTACCAAAAGCAAGATAACAAGAATGAAACACTGGAACAGAAAAGTGGTTCTACACTTCATCCAATGCCTTGGCGATTAAATATCAGATATATCATATTCGCTAAAAGCTGACAATAGCGTGACATCCTTCGCCATGTCCAATACACCGTTACCATATCCTGGTAAAAGGGACAAGGGTTCGGGTCATATCCGCTCCCTACACGTAGTGAACATGACGCCCGACAAGCCACATAACTGTATTGTTCTTCGTTCTGGAAAACAAGGCTGAATCGGGACGCAGGATAATCTTACTGGAGATCGCCGCTTGGCAAGAAAGGCTACTTGTCGATGGCGCCAACTCCAGCGTCTGCGTCCGCAAGCGCCCAAACGATGTCATAACGAATCTGTATCATGGCAACGACTGCATCGGGCTCTCTCACAAACTTCAACGCGAAAATGTCGAACTTTGGTGGGGAGAAGGTTATGAATGACTTGGAACTGTGAGGAAGCCGCTTCCATCAGGAACATAGGAAGCAAGATTTCGAAACGTCAGCGACATAACGGCATTTTTACGGAGAAATGCGACTCGGAAATGGTTTCAATCTCCAAATAAATGGAATTAATAAAAAATTGCCGAATATGCCTTAATTTATTATTTATGGTACCAACATCTATCGGAGGGGTTACGCTCATGGGTCAAAGACAGACAGAAAGACGAGCTATAAGTGATTAGGGGACGCGAAGAAACGTAAAAACAGTGCGTCGTAGAAATAAAGCAGAAGCTCTGGCGCGAATATCTGGAAGGCCCAAACATCCCATCAGTTTGGGTCTTGCTATACCCCCATGCGCACCCTAAAAACAGATAATCGTTGTAACTTTCGGAAAATTATCACAGGAAGGGGAAAAATTTGGGCAACAGAAGTTTCCAACGACCGAACTTCCTGAAGTAACGGGAGGGAGCGACGCTCGTGTTCAAGGATTACTCCTTGAATCCCGTCCGTGATGAACGTCCAATTTAACGCAGCCATCTCGATCGGACAACCATCAATAACAACACCCAATTGATCTACGGCGGGCGACCGCCAGAACCCATGGAATCTCAGCCGCGTCAAATTCCTCAAAATGAGTAACCGACACTTCCGGTCACGAATCTGTGCTCCCGTAAAACGACAAAATGCACCCGAAACGTCCTTGAGCACCGGTATGTCGTCATGAGTACGAAGATGTACCAATACGTCATCGGCATAGTGCGAACTATGAGCCTTGCTTCTAATACCGACGAGCCACCCAATCGAGCAGCTACAGACCGCAGTAAGGGTTCCAGAAATAGCACGAATATCATAGATAGGGGACTTCGGACTCCTCTGCAGGACACCTCGACACACTTCTATAGAGTAAGAAGACCATTCACGTCAATAGACGGCTGAGTACCAATAATTAGAGAGCTGAATGTCCATCCTGCAGCACCATCAAAACCAACAGCCGTTAACACTCGCAACAGAAAGTCATGCTGACTCGGTCAAGCGCATGATTAAAATCAATAAAGAAGTAAAGCTCCCAACGCAGGACAGTGGCAGCAATCGAGATGAGATCACGTCATTTTGCAGCGGAACAGTACATCCAGGAGGCAACTTCGATAACGCACGACTATGTGAGCAAGCAGAACCGACAAAAAGCTATTTATCGCCGGCGCTACGATTTTAGAATCAAAACTGAGTAGCGTTATCGGTCGGACGTGATGCACGGACAGATGTCACGTCTTTTTTGAAATTAAAACGATTTTTCCGACCTGAAAGGAGGGGAGATGTGTACCCCTATGACCATTTCATTCGTCATAGATATTATCATATTTCTCGTCAGACACTGAAACCGAACATAACATTCATTGGGAAGCTCATCCGTACCCGGCGATTTGCGGGAAGGAGAGTGAACTGCAATGACAGATACCTCATCACGGTGAAATCCTGCTAAAAACTCGTCATGAAGAGCTCGTGTGTTAAAACTATCAAGGAGGAAGGTAAAATTAGCAGACAGTATACCGTCTGATGCCACTACAGTGTAAATACCAGGAAAATTCCCTCATTATATTAGGTTGGGATGACCATTCACGTCCATCTATAGAACGAATGGTAGTGAGACACGTCCTTTGAGATCATGTTCGAAGCCGACTTAATTGATCCAGGGACGCCAGCTCATCCTAGAAAATCGAACGTGGTTTGGAACGTAAACGAAGACCATCTAATTGTAGTCTTGAGTTATAGAAGTTTCGCCTTCGTCTCGAGCACTGACATAAAAATCGTGAACGACAGCACAATAAATTTCCCGAGTCCTCCTCATTTCAGCCGCATTACCAGTGGTAAAACGAATGAGTTCTGTATAAAGACGAGGTTTGGCGATGGCTACCCGCCATTCCATAACTGAGGGATAACGCACCTGGAAACGGCTTGCCCGCCCCCACACGGTAGCGATGATATCATCCAGAGAGGGGCCGCCAAATGGGGAATGTTTAGCTTCGAAAGAGGGTGAGAAAGATATACTCTTTGGAGACGTGATTAAGAGTCATTGAAACAGCACAGTGAAGCTGGCGGGAGTTACAAGACAAAAATTGGCTACATAGGGAATCAGACAAAAACGGTCCACTCGAGTACTAGAAATCACTGTAAAATACGTAAAACGCACTAATGTGAGGTATCTGTAGATCCAAGAATCCTGTAGACTCAACGACACAACCATATCCTTATATTCACGACAATAGCTATAACTGGGAGTCTGATTCACAGGGCGTAAAACGCAGTTGAAATCTTTGCCATCAAAACTTTTCGCGGGTTTTGACGAAGTAAATAAATGGTATCTTCCTTATAAAAGTGTGAGCGGTCTTATGTACGACTAGATCCAGCAGCATAAATAAAAATTAAGGCGAAATCATAAAAACGACACCCTGTACCTTGTCCCTCACCCAGCGTTTCACAGTCTGTCAACGGAATACCGCCCCTATGAAGCTCGGCCATATCAGCGAAAATTTCCGGCGCAACATTAAAAAACATGAAATACCCAAGGAGACAAAACATATCACACACACATCAGCTTAGGGATTATAAAAAAAACTGTCGTGACGCAGTAAGCCGTAATGGAGAGCTTGTCGAGTTAACATTTAGGATAAGAAACGTAAACGTTTGCAATAGTTAACAAACGTAAGGCAGGAAAGTAGAACTAGAAAAAGAAAGTACTCATCACGTCCCGCTCTCCACAGGACCTGCGGACGGCGGAGTTATAGGATTTGAATCCTCTCCATCGTAAGGTGCAGATTCCATGCTTTGTTTTTTTCGTCGCGACACTGTACGCTCAGATTGAAAACTTTGTTTCAAACCACTCCGTGACAACATAACTTCTTGTCACAGAAGGGTAGGGGGCTCATCAAGATCCGCGGCGATGAGAGAGGCGTCCCCGCTCCACTCAACGGAGTGCGAGGAACACAACGGGAGCGACGAGCATCATCAGATAAAGAGATCTGAAGCTGTCTTCATCATCTGACTACCCTGAAGAGAATCCGCAGTAAGCTGTTGCTCCATCGTATCAGACTGAGAATGGGGTGACATTTCACTACAATACTGGAAAGACAGGACAGCAGACGATGTCTCCGTTAAATCATCAGAATCCATCGGAACAGATGTTGCTGCAGGTGGAGGGGAGGACGCAGATGCAACATTCATTTCAACTTCAACAGAACGAGCCTCGTCATTCTTGGCGAAACATTAACCGTAATTAACGTCGGTATTCAAAGCATCACCACTGGAAGAAGCACCCTCCGCCACCACCTTCTCGGAGGGGCGAGACTAGGGAGTAGTGAGTTCAGAATCTCCACCCTCCTGAGTCTGTTGGCGTTTAAAATGTGCTACCGGTGTCGGCGCCTTAACGGAAGCAGGGACCGCTTCCGAACGAGCCGGAGATGGCGAGAAGACGCGCGACGTTGGGGGCAATGTCCCCCAAGTCTTGTAAAGCAGGAGAAGTACTGATTGCAGATTGCGAAGACACTAATTCACCCAATGTCAACGGACGACATTTTTCGTTGGGCGACTCTAGGACAATTGGAAATAAAATGGCCACTTTCATTACAGAGGAAGCAATTTCTTTCTTGCCCTGCGTTTGTAACATGAATCCTGTAACCAAAACCATTCAGGCACGAATCAACATTCTTTTGAACACACGTTTCTACGGTTGGACGCCACCGTAACATTGCAAATGATGTTCCGGCCATCCTGATTTAGGTTTTCCGTGATTTCCCTAAATCGCTTCAGGCAAATGCCGGGATGGTTCCTTTGAAAGGGCACGGCCGACTTCCTTCCCCATCCTTCCCTCACCCGAGCTTGCGCTCCGTCTCTAATGACCTCGTTGTCGACGGGACGTTAAACACTAATCTCCTCCTCCTCCCGCAAATGATGTAGAACAGACCAGCGTTTCCGCCGGATGTACCGTGCAAATTGATAAGAAAGCAACGGCGCCTTAAGAAATACCACTTAGGGTGGAAGACTGTAAGCTGTAACCGGAATATGCTCGATCGCCGGAAACAATACGATATGTAAACCTCATCTGAGAAACTACCCAAAAGAGAAGCCAATATGCTTGCAAGGGATCTTGAGACTCCACAGAAAATGCACACATATCTGAATCAAAATAAGCATTGTCTACCTGATCAGATACAACTAGAACCGTGAATTTCTAGAGAGATCGGTTGAACATGACGCTTAATCTTGTCAGAACTGAAACGAACGGTACCCCGACGAAGAATACTCTTGTGAGTTTTGGCAGACATCATGGCGCAGGCAGAGAACGCCGCCGCCAGAGAACAAACCAACAACTGACTCCGCTAGGCAAGAACGATGCGACACCGGCCGATACATGCAGAAGGTTGCGTCCACACAAAAGGCTGAGTAAACACAACACTCGCGACGATGCTATACAGTTCGCTCGACGCACAAGGCGGAACTAAATGCTCGACTGCCAACCTCGCGCTGCTTGACTTACAGACTTTCGGGTACCCGAGCTACAGTATGGAAATACAAAAACGTTAATAATTCGAACATTATCTGAACACCATATTATATTGATAAGACTGTTTGTCTTTATACGATCTGACGACGTGTAGCATCGAAAATACAATCTTCCGTCATCAACTTCGGCCTCGATATCTTCAAAAACTAGGGACGGTCTAGCAAAAAGCTGAACCACGTGTCTCTTTGATTTCAATGTAGAACGTCCTTGCTAAACTTGATCATACTGTAATTGGTGACCCAAAAGTCAGATCGTCCCCTTGTGACACGGAGCTTGTATGGTCCAGGAGTGTAACCATACTGCTCTTCCTCCACGGGCCGCCCTTCTTCTCCACGAATCCCGCAGGCTCTACCTCTCCTTCCTCTGCACCTGTGACTGGGATATACTCCTCTGCCACTGGCAGCTGCAACGACTCATACGCAACCTCTTAACAGCAAAGAAACGCCAGCCCTGGCGCCAGACATGTACACGACTCAACACCACCTTCCCTGTCAATCCCTCCAAGGACTGGTCTGCCTTCCACCGCCTTGGTTGTAGCCATCGCGTCCCGCATTACTGTGGTGTCCTGCCCATTCGTCTCGTATAGGGTGCCTAAAAGATGCTTTGTTCTCGGAATGTTATACAACAATTCGAGCAAATCACATTAATAGTTTTTATTACAAATAAGAATACTGACAATACTTAACTCTGAATTTACAACAGTGTCGCAAGCGATGGGAGACATGCAAACAAGTCAGTCCTTTGCTATATACAATGTTCATGGAAGCAACTGAGACGGATCACACATCACTATCATAGTGCTCTACTAGTACTGTGCGAATAATGTCCTGTGCGCGAGTCCCGGTCTGGTACTGTCCTAATAGTGTGCCGATCTCGTACTGTCCGACCGATGCTGATAGGAGCGGCGCTTATATTCTCTTCGGCTAGAGGGCGCTCCTGTCGTGGTGCGGTCCTTGTCAGCGGGCTACTCGCTGACGTCGTCTCACCGCCTTCTTTGCTCCTGCGATCTTCGTCTTCGTGCCAGCGCTTGTCGATAGGCCGGAACATTCCTCGCCCCCAAAGTGACGGACCGTCGTCGTGTAGGGAGTGCGACCACGGCGGGGAGGCAAGAGTGTGGTCGCGTTGCCGGGCCGGAAGCCGTGGGTGCAGGGGACGTCGTACCCAGCCATGCAGCTTGCGCTCTGCCGGAAACTTCCCCCGGAAAACTACCAGAAGGGTACGCGTCCACCTTCGGCTGCCACGAATCACATGAACAAGGTGGCGACTGCTGCGGCGTGGGCGGGTCCAGCTCCATTGGTAGGACGAGACGAGGCGGAGGAAGCGAAGGCTCCGTCTCCGTGGGGTCGTCCCGCGGTGTCATGATGCCCCCCTCCGGCAACTGCTGTGGCCGCGCTGTCCTCTGGATCCGAGAATCTAGGGAAAGAGAGACTGAAAGGTCATCGTGTACATGACAGAGGCGAAGTTGACTTTGAAGTCGGCGCTACAAGCCATCTGGACCTGAAAGAAGACACATGCAAGCGCCAAGTCGACGGACGATCTCGCCTTGCGCCCACCGGCCGCTGCCGCTTAAAACCCTGTAAAAGACAACATCATGCGGCGCGAAGCGATACTTACGGCCTTCCTTCAGCGCCGGATGCTGAGGAGGGAGGAGCAGGTGGAGCAGTGTCTGATAGAAGCGGCCGTGAAGCGGTGAGAAATAGTTGAAGTGCTTGATCCCTGGTGTGTGCGGTGTGAAGTTTGGCCATCTGCTGCTTGAAGGGTCTGACAAAAAGGTTCCGCTTCGCCGTTTGACTGTGGGTGGAACGGTGCACTAGTTAGATGCTGTATGCCGTTGCTCTCACAGAACGTTTCAAATTAGTTTGACGTGAACTAAGGGCCATTGTCTGACATTATTACTTCAGGTAAACCTTCGAGACTAAAAATCGATGGCACCACCCGAATTGTGCTACGTGACGTTGGCGAGTACATGGCACAGCAAAAGGAAACTTGCTATATGGGTCAACCACAATCAACCAACGAGTGTTCTAAAAATGTCCCGCAAAGCCTGTGTGCACAAGTTGACACGGTGAATGCGACTTAGGCAAGCAAATAATTTTTGTGGCGGAGCGGACTGATTTTCCGCACATTCATGACACTGTGACGTCATCTGTTCTACTTGGGTGTCCACACCCTGCCAAGTACAGTGTCGACGCCCTAACTGTTTCGTACGAACAATCCCCCAGTGTCCTTGGTGAAGTAACTGCAACACTTCTTTTTGCAAAGCATTAGGGATCAATACACGTGACCGTCCACTGTCATTCTGAACAAGAATACACCTGAATGAGCTTTTCACTCTGCAGCGGAGTGTGCGCTGATATGAAACTTCCTGGCAGATTAAAGCTGTGTGCCCGACCGAGACTCGAACTCGGGACCTTTGCCTTTCGCGGGCAAGTGCTCTACCAACTGAGCTACCGAAGCACGACTCACGCCCGGTACTCACAGCCTTACTTCTGCCAGTAGAGCACTTGCCCACGAAAGGCAAAGGTCCCGAGTTCGAGTCTCGGTCGGGCACACAGTTTTAATCTGCCAGGAAGTTTCATATCAGCGCACACTCCGCTGCATAGTGAAAATCTCATTCTGGAAACATCCCCCAGGCTGTGGCTAAGCCATGTCTCCGCAATATCCTTTCTTTCAGGAGCGCTAGTTCTGCAAGTTTCGCAGGAGAGCTTCTGTAAAGTTTGGAAGGTAGGAGACGAGATACTGGAAGAAGTAAAGCTGTGAGTACCGGGCGTGAGTCGTGCTTCGGTAGCTCAGTTGGTAGAGCATTTGCCCGCGAAAGGCAAAGGTCCGGAGTTCGAGTCTCGGTCGGGCACACAGTTTTAACCTGCCAGGAAGTTTCAAGAACACACCTTTCTGTACAGCGAGGCTATGTCGACGTGCGAAGTATTGGTACACTACAGAGTGCTTTATGCTGTTCAATGAGTGAGGCCAAGATGTGCGAATGTATGTTAGCAAAATGTTCAAATCAGAATCAGCTTCCGTGGCCTGTGCAGTTTTTCTATAGTTCAGAAGAAAAGACTGAAGCAATTCAGAACCCTAAGCATCGATGTGCCAACAAGATACACCAGAAGCGTCAAAGTCTGTATCAGGGCCAATCGGAAGATGTGATGCCTCCGCACTACCATGTTTAACTGTCGGACGATACAGAATCTCGTACTGGTATTGAGACAACAACAAAGCCATCTTTGCAATACTTGGGCAGTTCGTACAGGAACCGCTTTCGTCGGATGAAACAAGGACTCCAGAGGCTTATGATCCGTTACTAAGTAGAATTTTTTGCAATACAAATAGTGGTGGAATTTGGTGACACCATACACAATAGCCAAAGCCTCTTTCTCAATTTTTGAATAGTTACTCTGGACTTGGGATAACGCTTTTGGTGCGAAAGCAATAGGCCTGTCTTTATCACCAGTTCTGTGCGAAAGCACTGCACCGATTCCGTAAGAGGAAGCGTCAACTTGCAATACAACTGGTTTCTCAGGATCAAAGCGAACTAAACATCGATCACTCAGGGATGCGTCTTTAAGTTTCTGAAGAGCTACTGGGCACTCATCTCTCCAAACAAAGCAGACATTCTTGCGACGCTAGTGATGCAATGGAGCTGCGATTCGTGCAGCATTCGGTATGAACCGAATATAACAGTTCATTTTCCCCAAAACTGACTGCAACGTGGAACTGCAAAGTCTAGTATGGCTAACAAATGCGACTGAAGAGGATGTACACCTTGTCTGTTGGTGACATGACCAAGATACTGCAACTCAGGTTTAAAAGAATCACACTTGGCCAGTCTACATTTTAGTCCTGCACCAGATAACACACGAAACAAAGCACGCAAATTTTCAGTGTGTTATTCAGGTTTACGACCTGCTGCAACAGTATCGTCCAAATAGGTTGTATAATTTGATAATTTGGCACTTGCGCAGTCAACTGCTACAAAAACTGAGAAAATGGCAGATGCGGGAGCACTGCCAAAAAGCAAATGCAAATATTTAAACAAGCTTAAAGGAGTATTTACTATACACACTTTTTTGAGATTCTGCATCGAACGGTATCTGAATATACGCGTCGCGCAAATCAATTTTTGAAAAGTAGCGTTCAGCGCCTAATTTGTCCATGAGATCCTCTAGGTGTGACAATGGGTAAGTATCAATCACAGTTTGTAGGTTGACTGTAGACTTAACACAGGCGAATGCGACCTGGAGGTTTGGGTAGCAAAACCAGTAGACTTACCCATTGACTAGCTGATATGGGCGCAATAACTCTCCTATCTTGCAACTCTTTAAGTTCAGCAGCGACTTTGTCTCGTAATGTAATGGGAACAGTTCTGGCCAGGCAAAATTTCGGCAGAGCATTATCTTTCAGACTAACATGTGCAACAAAATTGTTAGCTTTGCCTAAACCTTCAGAAAAGAGTTCCGGGATGTCTTTTAGCAAGCTAGCTACACTCTCTTTTGCATTGAATTCAGACACAGACAACACATTGTCCTGAATGTTAAATCCAAACATATCAAAAGAATCAAAGTATATTGTCACACTCGCGTGATCGTAGCACCGTAAAAGTCACTGTTCGCATATGCGAGCGATACGTGGCAGGCAATGTACATTTTCTTAGAATGAGAATGTCTTGTCCATTTTAGGCCGTCAGTGGTGTGCTAGTTTTAGACTGGCGAGAGGAGTCTAAAGTTCATACATGTGACGATTTAGCAATGTGGCAGAGGCACCCACGTCCAACAGAAATTTCACGCGTTTCCCACAAATAAGTAAATGAATAAAAAGTTTGTTTGACTGGCGTAAACTGAAGAAACTACACGCTTGCTAGTTTGGCTAATGCCTGTTGCAGACTTGAAATATACTGAATTAATGACATGGGCCTTGTGACTAGAGTTTTGTGAGTGGGCCAAATTCTTACGTTTGTTCCACTGCAAACATATGGAGTTCACATGTCCTTTCCTACCACAAGCGTGATACTGAGCTTGTCGGGAGGGGCAGTCTTGGCGTTTGTGCCGTGAATAACACTGAGGGCAACACTTAATTCTGTTCGCCTGTGTAGCCACCTGCGTAGCGAACTGCTTACTCGGTATGGACGGTTGTTTACTTGGCGTGTCTAGAGCTGGTGCAGACTGGGGCAATTGCAAGCAAGGGACTAAATCCGACAAATAGCTGGCTTTATTTTCAGCCATAATGGCTATGTTTGTGAACCGTGACTGTGTGGGATAATTATTTATGTCAAGTTTCTGCTAACAGTCACTTCTTATTTTATGCCTAATCTAACATAATGCAACGCTTTTCGAACATGTTCTGTTCATCTTAAAGCGTTTATACATACATACATACATACATAGGGAAATGTTACTTAAAAATAAACAGTCCTAAACTAAATTAATCTAGAACATTTTGTCCATTGTTTGTGTTCTGCAACCAGCAGAAGACATCACTGATTTCGATTTATAGATATACACTGCCCCCTTCCTTCCCCCCAAATGCCACACCAGCAGCTGCAGTAAAAAACAACGGACAAAATGTTCTAGATTAATTTAGTTTAAGACTGTTTATTTTTAAGTAACATTTATCTATGTATGTATGTATGTATGTATAAACGCTTGAAGATGAACATAACATGTTCGAAACGCGTTGAATTCTGGTAGATTAAGCATAAAATAAAAAGTGACTGGTTGCAGAAACTTGAAATAAATAATTAGCTGGCTGCTCAAATGTATGAACCGACAAGGCACCGGAATCGTACTGATCTAGCATTTGCACTACCAGGTGAAATGACGAATTGGAGTGTTTCAAAATTTGTTCTCCTACTTTGATATCAGATACATTGTACACGATAACATCACGCAACATAACATCTGAGTATAAAGCACTGCAAGCACATTTGAATTTGCATTTCCTTGTCATACCCTGCAAATCTGTTATCCACTCGCGATAAGTTTTTTCTGACCGTTTTTTTGCCATTAAAGAACTGATACTGAGCTGCTACCACATTAAACTGTTGGTCATAATAGTTAACGACTGTACTGCCTGTTTATAACTAAGTTCACTGGAGTGGCGTTTGGGAAAAGTTTTTGTAGGAGCCTAAACACTGCACTTCCTACTGTTGATATTAGATAGGGAAGTTCAACAGTACCTGGCACATTGTGAGGGAGAGTATGGGCTTCGAACAGGTACAATCACTCGAGCCATTCGTCTTCTTGTTCACAAAACTGTCGAAATGGTGGTATAGCAGTTGTATTAGGTGGTACTTGTTCCATCAGGAGCGCAGCATCGGCCAGTAGCTGCTGCACCGTGTTGAGTAATGAGGAGATCTGTTGTGTCTAGAACTGAAACATCTGCATTAGCTTTGTGGCATCTAATGCTTGCGGCTGAGCGCCTGAGCAGAAGGTGGGACAGGTGGAGTGGGCATGTTGGAAGACACAAATGCAACTAACAGAGTGTAAGGTGTCAGGCAAATCCAACAACTTCCATGAAAACCCTGACATGATAACAAATCCGGCAGTATGTCACATAGCTCCAGATAAATCCTGACATTAAATTAACCAAAGTAATACGATCAACGAGTGAGCAAATGGAATACCACAGACTAGCACAAGAACGCCTAAATGCATGTCATACCTTCCCACCGTGAAACAGACGCAGTTCCGAGGGAAGAAACGAGAACAGAAGCCGAGAGTAGAATCGTGTAGGCTAGGAGGCCCTACGATAAGGGACGGACACCCACGTCGCCAGCTGACCGCCAAAACCACCCCCCCCCCCCAGCCCATGTTAAAAGATAGAGCCCACCAGAAGAACAGTATAGATCTTACGATAACACTAAAAGGGCCACACCAGCTGCAAGTTTTAGCGTGAGACTCTTTCGCGTCTCTGTTACGCTGCAAACATTAAAAACATTGCCCCACCACGAAAAGTATAACGGTTCTCATTGGATAGACAGAATTTTTGTAGGCGGAGCTTAAGGTTAACATTGAGACCCTGATTCGTCAGTTGAAAACACAGCCAGATAGCTTCTCTTAAACCAACTTCGGTAAATTGCAGTAAGGAGAAGTTAGGAGAGAGTTGCTTCTGAGACAGCGAGGTGCATGGAGCTGTGCCGTCCGCTGCCCCCTGACGCTGCCTAAACACCCACAAGGTAATGAACGCACGCGATGCCGCATTTTTGAGCGCATAAGGCTTCACTCAGAACTGCAGAAGTCTCATCTGTTACATCCCCTTTTTATGTAATACTAGTGTCGATCTTCAATTAAATCTCATGGTGTTCACATTTGCTACTTGAAGTAAAAATCTGAAAGGTGATGATTTTTCTGTTATATAATTAGTGAGAAGCCACATCAGCCACTGTAATTTGCGACAAGTTAGATAAGTAATTAAAGATAATTGATGGTCACTGTAGACCATTTTGATAGTTTTCTCTTTTGTGAAACTTAACTTAAATCTAGATTGTAGATGTGATATGGCATAGGTCATCTTTCGATCCATTGTAGAACTTGGAAACCCATTCAGGGAATATTCGTTCACATTTCTGTTGAACGCAGTTGGTTTTTATCATCCTGTATTAAAATATTTCCTTTTATCACTAATGCAATTTATAAACAATGTTTTGTGAGTAGAATAAAATTTCCAATGGTAAACTTAACTGCTTTTTCGACGTTATTTTACCAGCTAACTAAAAATAGGAAAGCCTTGAACCCCTTCCACTAAATTTAGTTAGTATTAAGATTCTTTTAGAGGGAGTGCAGTGCAGCTGACGCTGCAATCATTAGGTATTTGATTATATCATCGCCAGTCTCACTGAACTCTTCTGAATTCTACATGTCATGTGTGGTCTGGCGTCTCCTTACCAGCAACAGGTCCCAGGCTCAAACTAGTCAATTCCCTAAAAAACACGCTCAGAGCGTCGTTGCGCGAAAGTGGTAGGGAGACACGACTTAGAACAAACAGACACCATGCAGAATGTTAGAAGAGACAAGGCAGCAAGCAAAGGAATTTTCTGCAATGTCCGCCTGAAAACACTGATTAGCAAACACGACAAGAAAATGTGAAAGCAATAAGCGACCCTGCAAAGTAAAGACAAGAGAGAATTAAGGCGCCAGAAAAAAAATATATCCATTGGAGTCACGCACTGGGTTCGGCGGATACTCTTCGCCAAATGGTCCTTTCGACTCGTCTCGTATAGGGTGCCTAAAGGACGCTGCATTCTCGGAATGCTATACAACAATTCAAGCAAATCACATTAACAGTTTTCATTACAAACAGGAAGACTGACAGTACTTAACTCTGAATTTACAATGGTGTCGCAAGCTATGGGCGACATTCAAACAAGTCAGAGTCCTATGCATTATACAATGTTCATGCAAGCAACTGAAATGGATCACACGTCACTGCTATCATAGTGCTCGCTTGGTACAGTGTAAATACTGTCCGAATACTGTCCTGTGTGCGAGTCTCAGTCTGGTACCGTGCTAATACTGTGCCAATCTTGTAGCGTCCAGACGAGGCTGGCAGGAGTGGGGCTTATATTTTCTTCTGCTAGAAGGGGCTCATGTCGTGGTGTAGTTCTTGTCAGCAGGCTATTAGCTGACGTCATCTCACCACCTTCCTTACTCTTGCGATCCTCGTCTTCGTGACGGCTGTTGTCGGTATGCCGGAACAATCACCTCCTTCTCCATGACGACCACCCCTTCCATGTCATCCTCAGTAAGCTAACCATTTTGTTTTCCACCTCTCTGAGCTCTTCTCCATTCCTGACGATCCCCACTTTGATTACTCCCTCTATGTGATGGGGGTGGCCTGGGAGGAGGGGTGAGGGTGTGGTTGAAGCAGAAAGTGGCAGGAGTTAGGGCTCTCTTGTGAGTCGGAGTGAAGGTGAGTTCTCCATGAAGGCGACTATGGAGTGGTGGACGATGATACAGGCAGGGAAGCAGGGGCGGACGTAGCAGGGCGAATGGAGAGGGAGGGAAGGCCTTCCAGATGGGTGGTGGTGGCGAGAGCGGAAGCAAGATCATGAGTGGGAGTGGGAGAAAGGGGAGGAGCCTGAGCAACAGCAGTATACAGAAGGGGATACAGTACAGAGAAGGACACAGAAGGGGAGGAGAATGTGAGTGAGGGAGGAGCAGTATAGGGAAGAAGCCCAGAGGAGGCACCCCAGGAATTAATGGTGGGGCAGGGGAGGGGTTATCCATGGTGGACTGTGTGGAGGTCCACCGACGATAGGTGTCGGTAGGGACAGAAAACGACGTCGGTGGTGGACACCAGCAGCGGGCGGCGATGGGCGGCAGCAGATGGTGGCGACAGGGGGAGCAGCAGCCGTGATGGGGGGGGGGGGGGGCTCCCAAAACTTCGATTTTGCGCTTGAGAGTAGCCCAGACAGTGAAAATCTTCCGGCTTGCGAGGCTGGGAATCCAACCCACAGGACGGCTGCAAAGACTTTTTTTTCTTCCCTTTATTGAGTTTCGATTCCCCCCGAAGGGGGCGGGCTGGCAGCAGCTTAGTACGCCGCTCTTCAGCCTACAGAATTTGTTTTAAAAAGATGAAGATAATAAATAATAAAAACAGGCGATAAAATCGGTGATTTAAACGGTAAAATGGCGGAAAATCGTGGAACTTAAAACATAAAACAAGGGGCTGATGACGCTAATAAAATACATAAGAAGCAGACAGGTAAAAGAATAGACGTACAATTAAAAAACCACGGCGACAGTCTGGTTTCTGTTCGCAAGAGATATAAAATTTACACCCAGCGACAGCATGCTTTCTGTTCGCAACACTTTCGAAAGACGAACAACACTGGACATTCACTTGAACACTGCATTAAAAAATATTCACAAATATGATATACCACAACCGAGGGCAGATGTGGGGGAACCTGGACAGACGATGGAAAAGGAAAGGGGGGGGAAGGAGAGGAAAAAACGAATAGAGGGGAGGGGGAAAGGAGCCGATGGAGGACGAGGACCCATAAGAGGGGGGTGGGCACTGGGTAGACGTGACAGGGAGTGCGGAAAGGCAAAGGAGGGGAGCTGCAAAGATGAAATGTTGAGAATATTTCACAACGAGATAAGATTTCTCGCCCGAGAACCTTTTCTACGACTAGGCCCTCAGAAAGCCTCAAGCAACATGTTTAACGAATGGCTATGCTGTGTTATTCTGAAAAAGCTTGCACAAATGGAGCTTGGATATTGGCAATAAACTATCCATATTTGAAAGACAGCGTCAGAATTAGGGGAGAAGCATACATTATCGGCCGGTTTTCAGTACTGGTCTTTACTATGATTTCCCTTTCTGCCTCCAGATGGCAGTAGCGTACAGTAAGCTGGCAAGCTTGTGTATCCATGCGCACTGGAGTCTAGTATCTTCTTCCTCTCTTCATCGTTTTATCTGTCTGAGTGCTTGATGGTTTAGTCGTAGCTTTTAGTGCACGGAAGATATTTTGAGTCCTGGGATACTCGTTTTTAAAGTGAGTGATTAATTTCATTGTTATATTTCTATTATCTATGTCATGTAAGGAATGACATCTAAAAAATGTTTCATGCTAATTCATACAAAGAAACAATATGACTAGATCCTATTGTGTGTTTGTCGTGTAGTACTGGCCACCCGATTGTCTTTCATTATCGGATACAAGTAATTTCTATTTACAAATCATAGTTTTCGCTTCTTATTTCTTTTCAGACTGAAATGGCGGAAAATGAAAAAAAGTAAGAGGAAAATGAAATGAAGACTGCATGAATACGGCTGTGAGCAAGGATATAGCTAAGAAAAGACTGCGAGAGAGGAAACTGAGGCATTTTCAACAACTAAAAATGAAAGAGCGCCACCGAAGAGAAGAGATTAAAAGCAGAAAAAATAAAGTCAGAAAAAGAGTTCTGGAAAGCTGAACTTATGTCAGTTGTTCCAAAATAAAATAGGCAAGGAGTGGCCATGAAAAGCCAACTACAAAGCTGTGAAGAAAATTGGTATTTTGCTGTAAATAATGGGTCAACAGAAGAAACTGAAAGCGCGTTGTGTGTTTGGAGTCACTTGGAGAAGACTACGTGCTATGAGCCAAGTGTAGAGACTGGGCTCGTGTTGGATGTGTGAGTCATGAGGATATTTTGAATTTTATTTGCGATCTCCGTATAACAGTGACCTAGACATTAATGAACTGAGCCGAAATATTAACAAGAATTTCCCATGCTTACGTGTTCTGTAATTATTCAGTTAGTATCATTAACAACCGATCATATCACAGAAAATACAATGGAAAAGCCTTGTAATAGTGGCTCTTTTACATTCGAGGTAATTAGATCTGTGCTATTCGTAGCCGGCCGGATTGGCCGAGCGGTCCTAGGCGCTACAGGCTGGAACCGCGCCACCGCTACGGTCGCAGGTTCGAATCCTGCTTCGGGCATGGATGTGTGTGATGTCCTTAGGTTAGTTAGGTTTAAGTAGTTCTAAGTTCTAGGGGACTGATGACCTCAGAAGTTAAGTCCCATAGTGCTTAGAGCCATATGAACCATAAGCTATTCGTAGAACATGCCTTGAGGTATAGAATACTGTATTAATATTCCGATTAACTATCACGGTCAAAAAACCTAAGCTGGCAGATATTGTATGAGTCTCCCCTTCAGCCAGAGTCGGTCATATGGAAGAGTGTACAGGATGGTTCTAATTAAACTTTCGCTACTTTAGCGGGCTCCCATGAAAAACGAGTGATCGTAGGTCAATGAAACTTATTGCAATCATTTGCAAGGACGTGCGGAAGAGAAATAACGAATAAACCAATGAAAGAAACACACCTTAATTTCCACAAGAGAGGGTAATAATTTTTGATTGCATACCATGTTTACGTTCCAGGTTACAAACGTTGCCCAGTGTGACGACCACCTGCACACACGACAGCGTGCAACCGCACTAGTAATACGATTTCACATTATTCGCAGCTGTTTTTGAACGGTGAACCGTGGGATCTTCACCTGTCGTGACACAGTTCGGGCACTGCTTGAAGTTAGCACTATAACATCAACGATATATATATATTTTTACTTATAATGTGACGAGTGGAATATGAACGTGTGGAAAATTACGTAACTCAATAATATTCATTCAATTACGTAATTATTTCTTAAAAAGATGATAATTATGTAAAACAGAGACAATATTTGTCTCACATTCTTTGTTAATCTATGTCATTCTTTTCTTTTCTTTTGTATCCTTTTGTTGTCTTCTTCTGATGCACGTCGCCGACGCAAGACGCGAATCGATTGGAGGTCTGTTGAATGAAAACCATTTAACGTAAAGTTATTGTAGTTTTATGTTCATTTGCTGGCAAAAAACAAATAGAGCCAAATGTGTTAAAACTATTTATGATTAATTATTGAAAAATCACTTCCTCTTTTAATAATAATTTTGTATTAATTGTTTTATCATAGCTGCAAGAAGCGCAGCCATTGTTAGTTGCGATTATATAGCAACTTCGTCTGTACTTGTGGTCGAAATATCATGTGTTTGTGTTAAACTAATTTGCAAAACAGTATTAATAATTTTTTTTGGTGGCATCAATTTAAATGATTAATTATTTATTGAGCAAAGGAAAATCTTAATTAAAAAAGAAATCCTCTATCTTTTGTTGGCAGCCATCTTAACTTTTATCTCCGAGGCAAATTTAAATTACTTGAAACTGCATATTCCGATGGGTAAGAAATAAATGTGCACCGGTGGTACTGAATTCTATTTATACAGGGTCCGGCATAAAAAACTCCCCGATTACAAAGTTACGTGCAGCGGACAGTAAAAGGAGCAGAGTGGTGGGGGGCGCGTCGTTACGTAGCTGCCTACGTGCCGTTTTCAGTGTACGCCATGGCGTGGTCTGGTGAACATCGTGCCTTCATAGTGGAAGATTTTATTCAAAATGGCGAATCGCCTATTAATACTCAACGTGCTTTTCGCGTTCGCTTTGCGCTCGGACGACGGGACCCTGTTCCCGATAAGAAAACAATTTATTCTTGAGTTGCTAACTTTCGTGAGACAGGTTCCGCATTAAAAAGGAAACCACCTGGACGACCACGGACTGCAACAGGCCCCGGAAATGTTGATGCAGTTAGAGCTTCAGTTCAACAATCTCCTCGACGATCCGCTAAAAAGCATGCGGCAGCATTACGGATATCTGATCGAAGTGTGAGAAGAATCTTGCATCGAGATCTTAAAATGCATCCTTACAAACTTGTAACTACGCAGGAACTGAGTGAACGAGACTGTGGTGTCTGTGTAAGTTTGTGCCAAGACCTTCTTCGGAACATTCGTCCCAACGATATTGTGATTTTTTCTGATGAAGCACACTTTCACCTTGCCGGAACAGTGAACAGCCAAAATTGCAGGTACTGGTGTGAACACAATCCCCAAGAACTTCATCAACGACCACTTCATAGCCCTAAAGTAACAGTATGGTGTGCTGTTTACAATTCCGGAGTGATCGGTCCTTACTTTTTCGAAGAAAATGACAGGAATTTAACCGTCAACAGTGAACGCTATTGTGCCATGCTCCGCGACTTTCTCCAACCGCAACTAAGGGAGCTTTTTGGTGAAATAGAGAACGTGTGGTTCCAGCAAGATGGTGCTACAGCCCACACAGCGCGGCAGTCACTGGCATTGGTGAAGGAAATGTTTCCTGGACATGTGATCTCGTTGCGTGGAGACATTGGCTGGCCCCCACGATCGCCGGACTTAACGCCCTGTGATTTCTTTCTTTGGGGCTATTTAAAAGCAAAAGTTTATGAACAACGTCCACAATCTTTACGAGCCCTGAAAGAAGCAATTACACAAGAGGTTGAAGCTATTCCACCTGAAATGACTCAAAGAGTAATGAATAACTTCAGGGAAAGACTCAATCAGTGTGTCGACAGTGCAGGAAGCCATTTAAGGGATGTTTTATTTAAAAAGTAAGACCATAAGAGTATTTTCTAAAATGGCATAATATGTACTTTTATTTAGTATAAATAAAATTGTTCTACCTTATTTGGTTTTCTTTTTATTAGCTTTCCTTAACGGGGAGGTTTTTCTGCCGGACCTTGTATAAAAACAAATTAATCGAATCAGACTGCATCTTTTAAGAACAGTGCTGATGGTATTTATTGTTGAACAAGATTTCATTGATGATGTATGAGGCCAAAATTAAACTACGCACGAATCACGGAGAAAAATATTTCTGGTAGCATACGTCAGTGTTGTGTGCGGACGGTATTCTGTGGTTCCTTTTCATGATCAATTTGCTAAGAATAATTAAATCCATCGAAGACAAAAATTATAAAAACTCTGATGTACGATCTGTAATTTTAGCGATATGAACACAACTTACAGTCAACATTATTACACTACGTCAGGTGGAGTTCTTGTGCAATTTGAACGAAATAATTATCCGGAAGAAGTTGTAGTATGAATATTGCATTATACAAGTGTATAATAATGTCAGTATCATTTACAAAAATCAAATCAATGCAACTGCTAAATATCAGAGTGAATTCAAACCACTGAATGCCATAGAGTATCATATCATCCATATTCATTGCATTTGTCCTTGTTGATGATACACAATAACCGCCACAAAAACACAGGACGATGAAACATTTGAATACCTTCTCAGTAACGAATACCACACATACAATTACCCCAAACGACAGCACAAGCTACTCTTTGAGAATGAAGCCCTGCTCACGTTGTCCTGACCCTCGTTGAATGTCTGCCCTTCTCTGTTAGTCCTAATTGGCAAGGATCCCATACACATGGTCGATATTCTAGGATGGGTAGCACGAGTATTTTGTAAGTTATCGCCTTTGTGCACTGGTTGAATTTCCCGTTATCTCCTTTGAGCACTGGTTGAATTTCCCAAGTATTCTACCAATGAATCAAAGTATGCCACCTGCTTTATCCACGACTGAACCTGTGTGATTGTGACTCTTCGATTTTACGCCCATTCAAATTGTACCCCCCTGGTATTTGTACGAGTTGGCCGATTCCAGTTGCGACTCGTAAATACTGTAGTAGTGGGATGCCACATATTTTTATTTTGTGAAATGCACAGTTTTACATTTCTGAAAATTTAAAGAAATGGTTGCAAATCTTATCAACAGTTTGAAATTTTATCAAGATGCGATTGAATATTTTTGCAGGTTCTTTAAGAAAGTACTTCATTAAAAATGACTGCATCGTCTGCAAAATGTCTGGGGTTAATATTAATATTGTGTGCAACGTCATTAATATGCAACACGAACAGCAAGGATATCAACACACTTGCCTGGGGCACACCTCAATTTACAGCCGCTTCGAATAGCTCCGGCGAGAAACTAAACGGTATTTTATTAATCACGGGTTTTGAATAATGTATCAGGAGCTAATTAACTATTGTAAATAATTTTAACTGTGATGTAATGTAAATAATATCTGCTTTTAAATTAAATAGCATACGAATTAAAATTGAAATGAATTAAAATGAATCAAATAATTCGATGTACAGTCCGAAACGCCAGCAGACATGTTTAAGAACACCCACCGACCTAGAGGGGACTGTCAGAAGAGAAACGCCCCGCATTCTGGAGGACAGTAGTACATTTACTTGTCTGGTCATCCATATATAGGATTTTCCGTTGCTTCCATTAGCCACTTAAATAAATACTGGGAAGGTTTCTTTGAACAGATCACGTCTGATTTCTTGCCCCTAGGTTCCCTATCATTGTAATTTATTACCCAAATAGGACAATTTATTATCCTGGGATCTTTATTGCTATAGTTTGCTACGAAATATGGCGTCCAACATGGTTGATACTAGGGTGTCATAATCAGACTTATTGGTCCAAGGATTTGACCTTCTCACCTATACGATGTCGCAACCGACAACGCCTAGACTAAATCGTCGAAAATTAAAAAAATCCAATGTGAGGTAGATTGTTTAACTGTTGTATATTGCGTGGTATATTTATTTAAATATTTAGGAACGTTTATTGGTCCTTTAAAGTCGTTTGTAGCAGAAAAACACTATACCCCATACAAAACATTGCCAGTGCTGTGAAAGTCTGTATAGCATATCTACTATTATTATAGTTGTTCTGTTGTTATTATTACAGACCATTTTTTGGAAAAAAATATAGAGAAAATGATGTATCTAGAGCACCTGTATATGTAAAAGACTCTTTTTAAGCGAAGTGTGCATTTGTTGTGTAACCATTACTCTGTGGAAGTATTGAGGTTTAATTTTTAAACAAAGTCCAGTCTTGCTGCGGAACACTTACACTGTGGAGCTGTTAGCGATCTTTTATCTGGAAGAAATTACACATTTGCTACGTAAAAATTACGCCGTGGAATTAGTTGCTTCATTTTTCCAAAAAATTACACTGATAGCCCGTGTGTCCATGTTTAACAATTACGGCAAGGTTTTTTTTCCGTGGTCATGCTGGAACAGACATAGACCACTAACTTAATGAGAAAACAAAGTGCTAAAACAACATACAAAAGTCAAAGCCAAGTGGGATTTTGTATCGCGGCTCCATAAACAGGTGCACAGTTGTATGCCTACTAGCAACCGATAAAAAGAAAAGAGAATAAACGAATGCAGTTCCTCGGACATTTTTCCATCTTGCACATGCATCTTGGTCGTTTAGAGTATATGTAAGAAGCTTTCACAGTTGCAGTTGATCAGTAATCTGTGTTAGTGACACACGAGAAAGTAAAGGTGAACAATTGTATCCGCCGACATCGGCGTGCTCAAAATTTGAAGGTACTGCGTGATCAGATTCTCAGCTAGTGGCTCAACCTGGATGTGACGTAACTGTACAACTGTACACGACAGCAATAGTGCTGGTGTTCTTCGAGAGCACCGAAGCAATACAGGAAAACGGAGAGGTTCTTTTTTTCTGCACTGGGGTCGAAAAACGTTATTCGAAAGTTCGAATTAACTAGAGACTTGGAATTACACTGTGTTAAATGATGATTGTAACGATTTTTGTAGGAGTCACCAAATTTTGTTGAGCACCTCCTCGTAGCACACGGATAAATAGTTCTTTCTCAATGTAGATCCATCTGATACTAAAAAGAGATGTTGCAGAACACCATCACCTAAGTCAGATTCTTGGAGAACGATTCCACAGTTGAAGGTGGACTTGTCTGTCCCAGTAACAGCGTTTGTCTGCTGCCATTTTTAGCACTTCTCTTAAAACAGCTATTGTGTTTGGCGGTATTACTTAGTTGTTGCACATTAAAGCGCTTTTCTGCATTATCTTAACGTCACATAGCTTACAAAATGTTATTTACAGGTCAGTGCTAAAAAACTGCTCTCTAAAATTACGAAAATAACCTGCAACTCCATGCTGTTGCAGCACTTTGCTTTCGGCATGTTGAATCAGACTGAGTTTGTACTGAGACCACGAGTGCCACGTTTATTACGTGAGAAGCCGCCTTTGTTGACCTTTTGTTGGCGTTTTGTCGATCCCAAAGAACAATCTCTTACGTCAGCCAGCCGATTAGCGTGTTACCCTGCTTCTCTGCTATAACACTGATACACAGTAACAACTAGGTTTCCTAATAACTGTTGTGGGCGTCTGTGTGAAACAACCTCATGTGAGCAACGTTTTCACTTTTTTATTCTTGTGTTCCTAAGAATACTACAGAAATATGCATTTTAGCAAAAGTTGCCTAAAAATGGTCTAGCACAGCAAAAGTTGGAAGAAATGTGACCTACTACTAAAGAAAGTGAAACGTCCCCTTTAGAACAATTTATACACGACTGTGCTGATAAACCTCTTACACTATTTGCTTTTCAAACAGCTGAGCAAAACTGAACGTACTCAAACATTCACTAAAGTGACACACAATATTTTTAGCGCAACGCAATCTGACTATCAAAGATCCCTGCAAAAGAATGGCCCTGAGTAACATTAAACTACACCTTTCAAAAATCACTTACCTCACAAAAATCTTGATTACTCGAACTACTGCAATACAGCGAGCACCACTACTGCCAGCTAAATAAAAGATTCAAACTACGGAATGCACTAACTACTGATAGGGATAGTTAGCAAATGAAAGATTTTAATAGAGAACAAACAATGTATTTACCTTAATATCATCACAAGTCATAATATATGTAATTTCAAAACTCCGCCATCTCTCTCCTCACATCCACCACTGCTGGCGACTCACCTCTAACTGCGCAACGCTACGCGCTGTTAACATCCAGCTGCCCCTCTACAATGGCAGACAACAATGCAAACTAGCCACAGACTGCACACAGCACAGCCAGTGATTTTCATACAGAGAGCGCTACGTGGCGGCGGTGTTACCAATATAAGAACCTAAACAGCCTACTTACATAAAGAAAACATAAACAGCCTACTTACATAGAGGAAACATAAACAGCCTACTTACAAAAGGTGTAAATATGACTTGCTATGCATAATAAAAATACATTTTTCTACAGTATAATACCTGGAGTCGTGCATAACTTGTTGTAAAATTCATCCTAAAGTTCAGAAAAAAAAGATTCCTTATAAAATCCTTGCCGTAGTAACGACACAAAACGATAGTAAGTTACTGCATATGTCCTTTCCTCCAGAAAATATTGTATACTGTTATCCTGCGTTATATTCATTTCTGCAAGATGATGGTGTAATATTCGAAACTACTGGAACAAAATAAAATTTTAAACTTTTAAAACTGGTTTGCACACTATTATTGTTCTACAATAATATTTATTTCATATTTTATTGTGAACCAGCTTTTGGTTTTTAGGCCATAATCAGACAACATAAGTCTGAACTGACAGTCCACACAACATCAGCGATAGCATCTAGCCACCTAAACACCATTATCTCCAAAGACATGTGACAGTTACAGATTATGCTTCTGCACAAAAATCGCAAAAATGATATGCTTCAGTTTCAGGTAAAAACCAGAAATATTATCTAACTGAAATGATAGCAATGCATGCAGCAGTGAACAGAAGGGGCTAGGCCACAAAATATACAATTCCTTCAGAAATTTTTGCTTCCAAGAGACGTAACCTTTAAACAAGTTCATTAGCTATTAACAATTGAACTTCAAACAAAGAATCAGCATTCAATATTAGCTTAAAAAACAGCGAAATCAATATTTAATAAAAAATAAATTTTATAATAATAATTTCCAATTACACTTTTATAGCTCTAACAAATAAAAATAAAATTTCTATCATTAAGGAAGAATCTCCTTTTGTGAACTAAACATGCCGACCTGGTAGCTTAGTACATTATTCCAAAACAGTTTCCGAAAGATGATTGGATAGTTTATTAATCCAGTTAAGAAATTAACCAATAATGGCAACCCAAATTACGACAACACAAGAACAGAGTTACAAACATGCACTATAAACTATGATATACACTGAAAAGCCAAAGAAACTTGTACACCTGCCTAATACCGTGTAATGCCCCCGCGAGCAAGCGGAAGTACCGTAACACGAAGTGGCATGGACTCGACTAATGTCTGAAGTAGTGTGGAGGTAACTGACCATGAATCCTGCAGAACTCTCCATAACTGCATAAGAGTACGAGGGGGTGGAAATCTCTTCTGAACAGCACGTTGGGAGGCATCCCAGATAAGCTCAATAATGTTCATGTCTAGGGAGTCTGGTGGGCAGCGGAAGTGTTTAAACTCAGAAGAGTGTTTCTGGAGCCACTCCGTAGCAATTATGGACGTGTGGAGTGTCGTGTTGTCCTTCTGGAATTGCCCAAGTCCGTGGGAATGCCCAATGGACGTGAATGGATGCAGATGATCAGACAGGTAGCTTACGTACGTGTCACAGAGTCGTATCTAGACAATCAGGGGTCCCATATCACTCCAGCTCCATACGCCCCACACCATTACAGAGCATCCATGAGCTTGAACAGACCCCTGTTGATATGAGGGTCCATGGATTCATGAGGTTGTCTCCAGATCCATACACGTCCATCCGCTCGATACAATTTGAAACGAGACTCGTTCGACTAGCTTTGTGTCGTGCAGTCATCAGGGATACATGAATGGGCCTTCGGCTCCGAAAGCTAATATCGATAATGTTTCGTTGAATGGTTCGCACGCTGATACTTCTTGATGCCCCAGGATTGAAATCTGTACTTCTGTCACGTTGAACGATTCTCTTCTGTCTTCTTCGTCGCGTTCTTACAGGATCTTTTTCCGGCCGAGGCGATGTCGAAGATTTGATGTTTTACCGGATTCCTGATATTCACGGTACACTAGTGAAATGGTCGTACGGGAAAATCCCCACTTCATCGCTTCCTCGGAGGTGCTGTGACCCATTGCTCTTGCGCCGACTATAACACTCCGTTCAAACTCACTTAAATCCTGCTAACCTGCCATTGTAGCAGCAGTAACCGATCTAACAACTGTGTCAGACACTTGTTGTCTTATATAGGCGTTGCCGATCGCAGTGCCGTATTCTGCCTGTTTACATATCTCTGTATTTGAATACATACACCTATACCAGTTTCTTTGGCGATTCAGTGTAGGATGAGACACACACAGCTGATACAAACGTCCATTAGCAATGAAAATGATATTTGGCCTGAAAACAATTACAGCTGTGGAGTTGCGCCCACACTCCATACACAAGTGCGATTCACATTTACTCACATCAATAACCAATACTGAGTTAAAAAGACAATATGACAATAATTCGTGTAATATAAAACTAAGACTTACTTATGAGTTACACCAATGACAACCGTCCTATCCAGCTAACACAATAAAATAACTTGGACGAACTTTCGACTGGCATTTAATGTTGAAACCTCACCTTCTAATGTTCAACAGAAATCCCACAATAGATTAAAACTACTAAACCTATTAACTCGCCAAATATTGGGACTACACCCCTCCACTGTCCTTCACACATAAAAACCTTTGATCCACCCCAACCTCTGCTATGCAGACGTTGCATGGATATCCTCCCAAACCAAGTTCTATAGGTCTCTCCAGATCCTCATACATCATGCTCTCTTCTTCGCTTTCTGCATCCGCGTATCTTCCCGCTTAAGGATCCTTTACCAACTCATCAAATTCCCAACTCTCCTTACTCACGCTAAACATCTCCGACTGTTATCTCGACTCCAACAATCCGTTGTGTTCCTTCTCCTTTCCAGTCCTAGTGTGTTGGCACGCCGCTACCGACACCATGTGGTCAGAAGTATCCGGACACCTGGCTGAAAATCACTTACAAGTTCGTGGCGCCCTCCATCAGTAATGCTGGAATTCAGTATAGTGTTGGCCCACTCTTAGCCTTGACGACAGCTTCTACTCTCGCAGGCATACGTTCAATCAGGTGCTGGAAGGCTTCTTGCGCAATGGCAGCCCATTCTTCACGGAGTGCTGCACTGAGGAGAGGTATTGATGTCGGTCGGAGAGGCCTGGCACGAAGTTGACGTTCCTAAAAATCCGAAAGGTGTTCTATAGGATTCAGGTCAGGACTCAGTGCAGTCCAGTCCATTACAGGGATGTTATTGTCGTGTAACCACTCCGACACAGGCCATGCGTTATGAACAGGAGCTCGATCATGATGAAAGATGCAATCGCCATCCTCGAATTGCTCTTCAACAGTGGGAAGCAAGAAGGTCCTTAAAACATCAATGTAGGCCTGTGCTGTGATAGTGGCACGCAAAACAACAAGGGGTACAAGCCCCCTTCATGAAAAACAAGACCACGCCATAACATCACCGCCTCCGAATTTTACTGTTGGCACTACACACGCTGGCAGATGACGTTCACCGGGCATTCGCCATACCCACACCCTGCCATCGGATCGCCACATTGTGAACGGTGATTCGTCACTCCACACAGCGTTTTTCCACTGTTCAATCGTCCAATGTTTACGCTCCTTACACCAAGCGAGGCGTTGCTTGACATTTACTGGCGTGATGTGTGGGTTGTGAGCAGCCGCTCTACCATGAAATCAAAGTTTTGTCACCACCTGCCTAACCGTCATAGTTCTTGTAATGGATCCTGATGCAGTTTGGAACCCTGTGTGATGTTCTGGATAGATGTCTGCCTATTACACATTACGACGCTCTTCACCTGTCAACGGTCTTGTCAGTCAACAGACGAGGTCTTCCTGTACGGTTTTGTGCTGTACGTGTCACTTAATGTTTCCACTTCACTATCATATCGGAAACAGTGGACCTAGGTATGTTTAGGAGTGTGGAAATCTCGAGTGTAGACGTATGACACAAGTGACTCCCAATCACCTGACCATGGTCGAAGTCCGTGAGTTCCGCTCAGCGCCCCATCCTGCTCTCACGATATCTAATGACTACTGAGGTCGTTGACATGGAGTACCTGGCAGCAGGTGGCAGCACAATGCACCTAACATGAAAAACGTATGTTTTTGGTTCAAATGGCCCTGAGCACTATGCGACTTAACTTCTAAGGTCATCAGTCGCCTAGAACTTAGAACTAATTAAACCTAACTAACCTAAGGACATCACACACATCCATGCCCGAGGCAGGATTCGAACCTGCGACCGTAGCGGTCGCTCGGTTCCAGACTGTAGCGCCTAGAACCGCACGGCCACTCCGGTCGGCGTATGTTTTTGTTGGTGTCTGGATACTTTTGATCACTTAATGTATGTATCCCACCAACCCTCCATCTGCACACCCTCCATGTCTTCTACCGAAGGAATTTCAACCGTCTTCTCTCCTGGACCATGAACTTAGCCCCAACACACACCCATGCTACCAACTCTGAATCCAACCCACCTTATCTATCCCCCCCCCCCTCCTCAGAGCTCCCGCCTCGTCCTCCCTCCATACCACGCCTCCCTCTTTTCCCCAACCTTGTTGCCTCCCAACAGCCGTTAAAAAAATAACAAGTTTACTCTCAGTGTATCATACATGTATGTGAAAACAAGTTAATGGCCCTTTGCGCCATTACTCTGACATTGAATAGCAGTGGCAAAGTGTCACCTGCGGTTATGACCACAGCTTTTCAATGCAACAACAACATTCACTTAATTTGAATTTTAACTCACCCAAAGCCTGACTAGGAACATTGCAATGAAATGGGTAAAGGTATTAAGCGAGTCACTTACTACTAGTTGAAGTCTAATAAAATTCAGGGTCACCAAATTCAATAGGATTCCGGTGTGTTGGAGAAATTCGTACAAAGCGTACAGCGAAAATAAATGCATAATGATTAACAACAGAGACTACGCAATAACTACTAACAATATGGACCAAGTGTGGTAGTGTACCCCCAACATTCCATTGTCTACCCTCTGCTTTACCTCTTATACTCTTCCAATATGCCCAAACTGCCTCTTCTCATTCACCTTCTTGAGTATGCTGACATGCCCACTATCAAACGCCCTGTATCCTATGCTCCAGAAAGCTCAATGGTCCCTCCAAATCCACTTCAATAAATTTAACTTCTGGTGAAATCAATGGCTTCTTATGATCAACCCTTCCAAAACCCAGGCAATAATTACGTACCTTCCATCATCATGACTCCTGCCTCACCAGTTACGACCATCCTATCTAGTTAACTAACATACTAAAACACCTTGAACTAACCTTCAACCTGCATTTAACATGGAAACCTCACCTAGTAACCATCCCACAGAAATACCACAATAGACAAAAGCTGTTAACTGGCTGAACACGGGGACTACACCCCTGATCGTCACCATCCTTTGCTATGGGAACTTTGCATTAGTATCCTCCCCACCTAAGTTCTATAGCTCTCTCCAGATCCTCAGACATCATGCTTTCCTCCTCACTTTCCGCATCCACTTACCTTTCCCCACAATGAGCCTTTACCAATTCATGAAATTCCCACCTCTTCTCACTCATAGTGACATCCGAATAACGTGCACTACCTGCAAACTCCACTCCAACAATCCAATGTACCTCTCTCCTTTCCAATCCTAGAGTGCTGCGGGACCTCTGCCTACACATCTCAGCAACACTCCACCTACACACCCTCCATGATGACCTCTACCAGAGGAATTTCAACCGTTTGTCTCTCCTGGACCATGAACTCTGCCCCGACATACATTCATCAACATGCTACCATCCCAGCGCAGGACCAATTCTAGTTTTAGTGAAGGTGTACAGAACTCTTCTATAGTGTTCACTGTTCTTGGAGTGTTTTCTCAAGTGTTTAGTGGTCTTCAATTATTATTCAAGTGTTTTGAACTGCGCTGTCTGTCCACACTTATTATCATTAACTTTTCGTGGAGACTGTTCTACTTCTTACACTCTCCCATTAACATCACCTTGTAAGATAATTTTAAATTCTTGGTAAATACGTCTCCTTGTTTTGCGTTCAGCATCTATTTGGAGCATAATGTCTACTGGCTGAAGTGCGGGTTGATTGTACCACTGCCAGCCCCCCACCCCCGCCCATATGGGGCAGGGCAGGATTAAGACTTCAACATATGCAAACAAGAAGACGCAACTCTCAACCGTTTTCGAGAAAATCGAATTTGCAAACTTTGTACCTTCGTATATAACTTGTGTGGTCGCTAATAGTGAAGGATTCCGCAGCCGAGCGAGTAAGTGCTTAATTTCATAAGCGCGAGTTTTCTGGACCGAATCTCGCTATCGCTACTTTTTTTTCCATTCTCCCGTAATTCTAACAACACATACGCGTGCTACACCACGAGATTGCGTCATGACCGAGAACCGATTATGAATGCAAACCAAATTTGTGTTGCAACACACACACATACACATACACACACACACACACACACACACACACACACACACACAGGCGCGGGCGCGCGCGCGCTCACACACAGAAAAGACCAAGTACATGGAAAAAATTCGTTGTTCATTACATGTGCTGTGTGAAGCAACAATCATTGTTTTCCGTGTTTCTACAATCAATATCACCCTGGTTCGGACTGTGATCACACACATTATACTTGAGACAAATATAGATACAATAATATAAATAAAATGACTTTACTTATTTCACTGAAGGATCTTTTGTATCCCTTTTCTTATTTCCAATCTCCTTCCGGAAATTTTTTCTTTTTATTTCTGGATAAAAATTATGAAAATAATAAATGATTCACTAAATATTGATAATTTACACAGTCATAATAAATTTGTTATCAGAATTACTTGGAAATGAAAAAAATTGCCAGCAATGAGAATCGATCGAGAAACTAAACACCTACGAAACTAAACAGCTATTAACTCGGCTGCGGAATGCGTGAACACTAGCCAACATACGAACTATATTAGCAGCTATAAAATTTTCAAGCTAGATTTCCTCAAAAGATGTTGAGAGCTCACCTTCCTGTTTAAACATGTTGACTCATGTCCTACACAGTTGTCAATATGAATGTAATCGCTGAAGGGAAGTTCGTACTCTTCCTTTGTCAGTACTGATATACAGAATGTTGTAGACTCTAATGATACGAGTATAAATCCACCCCTCCCCTCCACATCCGCAAACGCTCTCATTTTTTCTTTTCACCACATTTACCAACCTATGTATTTTTTTCTAAATACCGTAGTACTGTTAATACTCAAATAACTGTACTATTTGGCCTTTTATATTCATATACTTTTAATCCTTTGAGTACAGTGTAGTGTGAGGGTTATTCCATGCTTACGAAAGCTTATCATGTTGTGAATAGTTTATGGACTTAAAGTAATGTCTGTATAACTCTTGTAGTACAGTATGCTGGATCTCAGAAATAATTGGTTTAGGGATTTATACTCTTAAGTTTTTAACTGGCGTTACGGGTGTTCAATACGGGCATCGTTAGTGACGCAACGAACGTCGATACGTGTGTGAATTGCATTGAATTGGCTGACACGAACTGCTTGGAAAGCATGACAGCTGACTACTTTGGCAATATGATCAATGGATTATCTATTTGCTGGTGTGAAGTAATTCAATGCGATAGTAGGGATAAGATGATTTGTTTACACTTTCTGACTCGTCTGTCCACTAGTGCAAGAATACCACAATAAATATTACGAACTGAAACTTGCACAGATACTATATCCACTGATACAGAGACGGACGTGCAAAAGGGCATGATCATTGCTTTCAGGCCAAAAGTGTAACTATTTCCGAAACGTCGAAGTTTGTAAACAGTTCGCGCGCCGCCATGGTTAAAGTATGCCGTGTACGGCAAAATGGCACTATCCAAAACGGGCGTCTAGGCAGCTGTGGTACACCACATGCAGTAGATGATAAGGCTGGACGACGACTACGGTTATGTGTGTGGGCGAACAGACGTGCAACTGTTGAGCAACTAACAACCCAAAAGAACCAAGAGGCTACCAACAGTGTCTTCTCGACGACAGGTCGGAGAACATAGCTGCATATGGGCCTCCAGAGCAGGTGCCTGGTTCACACGCCTATGCTCAGTGTTGTTCATCGGCGACAAAGGCTGGAATTTGCACCCCAGTACAGCTACTGGACGTCCACAGGGTGGCGGAAGGTGGCCTTTTCAGACGAATCACGGCTTATGTTCCGTCAGATAGATGGTTGTAGGAGTCTGTGGTATGAAACATCTGAAAGAAAACTCCCAGCAACCAGAAGGGAGCGTTATGCCACGGAGTATGTTTTTTGTTTGGTTCAAAAATGGTTCAAATGGCTCTGAACACTATGGGGCTCAATTTCTGGGTCATCAGTCCCCTAGAACTTACAACTACTTAAGCCTAACTAACCTAAAGACATCACACACATCCATGCCCGAGGCAGGATTCGAACCTGCGACCGTAGCGGTCTCGCGGTTCCACTGTATCGCCTAGAACAGCACGGCCACCCCGACCGGCTCATGGTTTTTTTTGTGGCATTTGCTGTGTGATCTCATCATTCTAGAAGGCACAATCGACCAGTACAAGTAAGCATCTATCCCTGCGGACCATGACCATCATTACATGGAGTTTGTTTTGCCTCTGCACGTGACATTTACCAGCAGGACAATGCTACGTGTTTGCGGTGTACGTGTATGGTTCGAAGAGCACCAGAATGAGTTTACTGTACTATCCCGATCACCAAACCTCCCAGACTGAAACTCAATCGAAAATACGTGGGATCACCTCGGTCGGGTTATTTGCGCCACGGATCGTCAACCGAGAAATCTAGAGCAGTTGGCCACAGCACTGGAGTCGACATAGCTCCACATCTGTGGCTCTAGGCACTATGGGACTTAACATCAGAGGTCATCAGTCCCCTAGACTTAGATCTACTTAAACCTAAGGACATAACACACATCCATGCCCGAGGCAGGATTCGAACCTGCGACCGTAGCAGTCGCGCGGTTCCGGACTGAGCACCTAGAGCCGCTCGGCCACCGCGGCCGGCTCCACATCTGTGTTGGTACCTTCCAGAACTTCCCTGACTTTCTTCCTGCGCGTCTTGCACTGCAAAAGGTGGTTATTCAGGCTCTTGCCAGATGATCACATAATTTTCCTCTATGACAAGTAGTTTCTGTGCAGCCCTCTGAGGCCCTGGAGGTACTTACTGATAACGCTGTACATAAAGAAAAAAGAATTATAAGAGCGAGGGGCCTACTCCCTGCAAAACCCGAAAACGGGAATAGCGGCTACAAAGAGAGACGGCATCTGTGGAGTGCGACGGCTGCCCTTCCCCCCCTTCCGGCCGGGTGGCGCTCTCGGTGCAGAGTGGCCCAGTGAGTTTGGGCGCGCAGGCAGACAGAGCGGCGGTCGTTCGCGGCGGCCGCTCGCGGGATTACCGAGCCGCGTGTTATTTTTCCATTAAAGCGCGGGGAGTGCGACGCGGAGACGGCGGCGTATGGCCGGCGGCGATAAATCAGAGGTGCGAGTGGACACCGCGTCACGGTAATTGGCTCGTGTTATCGTAAGCGCGCCCGGCACAGCCAAAGGCACTGGCGCCCGCCGACTGCCCAGTCCGAGCTTCGTTCGATATCGCCGTCCGCTTTGTGCGACTGCAGTCGCGGCGGCGGCGGCGCGGAAGTAACCGGCCCTGTTAATACCCCAGCATCGACTGTGGCGCAGCGGCCAGAAGCCAGCCGGTCCGCTCTGGTCCGCGACAATGCGGTTAGCAGGGCGCCGCGCGCGCGCGCGCTTCCGAATCGAATTTCGGAGCGAGATGCGATCTTCAGCTTTGTGCGCCTGCAGTTATACCAGACCGCTCTCGACATTGCAGACATCGGCTACGTGTGAGTTCGCAGCATTTTGGACACGGCTTATTTAACACCTCACGGTCTGCCGTAATGGGTGCGTATCGTGATTGTACGCACGTTTTGTATCTCCCCAGCAGCGCCGCATTTACACACAGCCTATCTACACTACGGCCTAGGGGACAGCAGCACAAAGGCGACCACGCCACAAAAATTTGAAACGGAAACTATCTTTGCTTCAAAAATATGTTGCAACTCGTTATGAACGTAAATGATGTAGACATACGAGGGCTGTCCAGAAAGTAAGTTACGATTGATCGCGAAATGAAAATCACTGTGAAAATCAGAAATGTTTCATTTGTAACAGTTAGCTACACCTTTCAGCTACTTCTCTACATAGTCGCCGTTCTGACTCAGACATTCGTCGTAGCGTTGTACCAACTTTCCAATACCCTCATCATAGAGGACAGCCGCCAGTGCTTTCCGCCAATTCTCTACACTGGCCTAAAGCTCGTTGTCTGTGCCAATATGTTGTCTTCATAGCCAGCAGTTCGTTTGAGCAGAGATGAAACTCAGTGGAAGACAATTAAGGGCTGTATTGTGGGTAACCAAACATTTCCAATTGAAACGATGCAGGAACATCTTCATTGCCCCTGCAGAATGAGGCTGAGAATTGTCTTGAAGAAGAAACCGCACGACAGTTATGTAATGTTGGTTGCATAGCTTCAGGGGAAAATTCTCACCAGGCCCTCGTACTTGGCGGGAGACACTATTTTCTATAACATCTTTACGCGCTCACTAAGACCTCAGGAATGAAAAGAGCGACATAATTCTACCTAGAGTCATACTAGAGACATTGACCAACACATCTTTGCAAAGCTTTATCGGATTTTCATAGTCGTTTCCATTTCGCGACCGATCGTAACTTACTTTCTGGGCAGCCCTCGTAATTGCCCTTCGTGAGGCTATTCGGCTGAAGTTTTCAATTCACAGCTGATATGAATTAACTCAGCACTGACCTCGCAAACCCTGCACTCCTTCAACACTTCAGTGCTGCAAATCCTAAGGATTTTAAGAGAAAGGTTAACAAAATGCTCACAGTTTGAAATGCGTTGCTTTCACGGGAAGTCGATTTGTTCCATGCCTCATTTCAACGAAAACCTCATTTCAACGAAAACAGAAGCCATAAGACGTCTAAGGTTGTTTTATTAATGGTTTGGTTGCTCTAAGAACGTGCCTGTCACTTATGATCACAAACAGATCTGTGAAAAATAATTTGAATACTTTAATTAATAAAAGTTAATCAAAAACAAGCTCAACATTTTGGCTTCTCTCATTATTTAAAGTGATTTTTTATGACACTAAGTTATGGAGATATTATAAGCAGCAGGTACAAACCAATTAGCCATTAAAATAATTTAAAACTGTCATTTTAAAACTGATAATGTTGGAAAGTATTCTGTAGATTTTTATATACGTAAAATTTCTTCGAATGGAAAATTTCTCTTGTTATCTTGGACTTGATTAACAAACATGTTTGCCTGTAGATACAATGTTTTTTTTAGTACTGAAATACTGATTTTTCAATGGAAATGTCTCTCAACTTATAGCTCTACTTTTTTTTTAAGAAAAAGATTGTTCATAGCGATATTAAAAATAGTGTGGAATTCCCTAACGAATTTAATCTTAATTTTTTATTATCATCAACTCATTAAATCATAAATTGTAAGGTAGGCAGTCAGAGAATGGACACAGAGTCGTTGTTACCAGATTTCCCCCTCCCCCTATGACATCATCGATGAAGTCATGCATTGTTGCCAGATTGCTTGTAACAGGCCAGTTCCCTAATGTATCAAATGGCAGTAAATTAAAAACATGATACAAATATCAAAATTTGGTGAGAAATGAAAAAATAACCAATTCTGCTACAGGGGTTTCTGTCTACTCCTTTGCAGTCACTGTGGAGGTAGGGCTTTTATCCTAAGCATAAATCGGCGAGAAGTTCAAAAATCCAATGTGGGGAATTGTCCTGTTGGTGGAAGTATGTCACTTGTACTAAATATTGACTTATATAGACTCCAAGATGGCGAGTCTGCTACCCCTGTGCCACCACGGAAGTATGGTTGTTGTCCTAACTTTAAGTTGGCGGAAAATTCTAAAACCCAAAATGATGCACTGTCACGTCAGTGTGAAATTCAAAAATCCAAGATAGGACTCCAGTTGTCGACCTTTACAAACGGACTCTATGACATCAGAGTCCAAGATGGCGATCCAAGATGGCAAGCCTAGAAAACAGAGTGCATTTTTGCCAGGGTTCCTGGGTTTTCCCCTGATGTCACTCACTTGAGACAAACAGCCTACTGACTTACTTAAAAAGTTTTCCTCAAGCTGTTACTCACTCAGACTGCAGTGCTATTTTTGTAACGGTTACGTCATTTATGGAATTCAAGATGGTCTCTGAGATCAAGCATACCCACTGCTTCTCCAAAGTTACAATCCAATAGCGCCAAATTTGGACATGTCCAATTTTTGCTGGGAAACATAGGTCTTTAACAACACATCTGGTGGGAAGGACTCTCCACTGTCTCCGAACGCACGACTTGCAAAATCAGCTGGCACTCGTGCAGGGGCAGAACAGCATGTTGTGCCAGGTCTCAGATTTCTCACCGCAGGCCGCTGGGGAGCTGAGGTCACCGCGCCGTATAAGGCCCAGACGGGAGCGAACCAGAATGAGTGGATGACAGCCATCGCATTTAGCTTTGAGCCTTGTTGGACTGGGCCAGCCAGATCAGACTGTGAACACCAGACAAATCATTGAGAGTCATACCATCATCCACCAGTGACAACTCCACACATGAGGACTCTCGACTCGTATTGCTAATTAGGCTACTTAATAGGAAGTACAGCGTAGCTGTTCTACTCTCCACCAGTGGGATGCTGTTCGTGATAGCGTTAAAGCCACAGCCCACATAGTCCAAGTTAAAATGCAGGGAAATATGAAAAATGTAGGAACTTATATGAAAAACGACAGGAATTAATCAGTCACGTAAGTTGCAAATAAGCTATGAATATATACATTCTGCAGGGAAATTAAAATTAACAGATGTACATTAGTTCTCCAGCAGTGGTGACTTCACCACAAAAATTTTGTGTGTGTGTGGCATACATACTGAAGAGCGAAAGCAACAGGTACAGGCATGCGTATTCAAATACAGAGATATATTGGCTGAATACGGCCCTGCGGTCGGCAGCGCTTAAATGTGACAACAAGTGTCTGGCGCAGTTGTTAGATCGGTTACTGCTGCTACAAAGGCAGCATATCAAGATTTAAGTGAGTTTGAACGTGGTGTTATAGTCGGCGTGAGAGCGATGGGGGAAACAGCATATCCGAGATAGCGATTAAGTGGAGACTTTCACGGATGACCACCATGAATATCAGGATCCCGCTAAAACATAAAGTCTCCGACATCGCTGCGACCGGAAAAAGATCCTGCAAGAACGGGACCAACGACGATTGAAGAGAATCCCCTTCCGCAAATTGCTGCATATTTCTATGCCGGGCCATCAACAAGTGTCAGCGCGCAAACTGTTCAACGAAACATCACAGATGCGGGCTTTCGGAGCCGAAGGCCCACTCGTGTGCCCTTGATGACTGCACGACACAAAGCTTTACGACTCGCCTGGGCCAGTCAATACCGACATTGGACTGTAGATGCCTGGAAACATGATGTACGGTCAGATGAGTCTCGTGTCAAATTGTATCGAGCGGATCAGCGTGCACGGGTATGAAGACAACCTCATGAATCCGTGGACCCTGCATGTCAACAAGGGACTGTTCAAGCTGATTGAGACTCTGTAATGGTGTGACGCGTGTGGAGTTGGAGTGGTATGGGCCCTTGATAGTCTAGATACGACTCTGACAGGTGACATGAACGTAAGCATCCTGTCTGACCACCTGCATCTATTCATGTCCGTTGTTCGTTCCTACGAACTTGGACAATTCCAGTAGGACAATGCGACACCCCACACCTGCAGAAATGCTACAAAGTGGCTCCAGGAAAACTCTTCTGAGTTTAAACACTCCCGCTGGCCATCAGACTCCCCAGGCATGAACGATATTGAGCATATCTGGGATGTCTTGCAACCTGATGTTCAGGAGCCATCTTCACACCCTGTTACTCTTACGGATTTATGGACAGCCTGCAGGATTCATGGTGTCAGTTCCCTCCAGTACTACTTCAGACATTAGTCGAGTCCATTCCACGTCGTGTTGCGGCAGTTCTGCGCCCTCGCGGGGGCCGTACATGATATTAGGCGGGTGTACCAATTTCCTTGGCTCTTCATTGTATAATAGATATATACAGCCACTATCCATCAGCTACATTTGGGAATGAAAGACGCTCATATTTACTTTCAAGTGGAATGGTATCCGTAATAAACGCGGTAAATATAGATGTCGGAAAAGCAACCGCATTTTACGAGAATATTGGTTCGTAACATTGTTGTATCAAGCATTTGAACACGCAAAACAGTTATCAGTTCTAGGACAATGACGCATCACGTAGGAAGAAACGTATAACTATCTGGTCCAATTCTGCATCCCTCCTCAATAGTACAGCTCACACACAAACATTCCAGAAACAACAGTAGGACTTACATATATGGCTGGGCGGTTTCTGGCGGCTGCCTCCAGCTTATGCCTCTGCCTCAGACATCACATCCACAGAGCCAGCAAGCTACTGCTTCACTCTTCAAGACAGTTTGCAGGCGGTTTCCGTGGGTGTAAACGATTGGTTTGGAACGATACTTCCCTATGCTATCAACGTACGATATACACACAGGCTCAGTTTAGTGCATAGATGCAACAGAAGTGTAGTCTCACGCTTTTTAAAAGCGAGTGCTATACCAAAACATTGAATTTTCCGATGCAAACAGTGAATATGAATTGAATTACCGTGTCGAGGTGTTCCCATTTCTGCTACAGGCTCGAAACCACAACAATTAGGAAAGTGAGAGCTGCACACAGAGTTTTGATGAATAGTAGTACTAGTGATGTAACGGCTTGTCGATGTCTCCAAGATGTTTAACATCTGTTTCTCCAGTGCTTCAGAAAGCCGAAGGACAACTGAACTCCAAATGAGAAAGGTTTGTATCATTATAATCGTAAAAGTTTGATATATTTCACGCAGTGTTAGGTGTTTAGAGGTACTACATCTCTTAAGAACATTATATTTACATATTTAGCTGCTGATACACTTTTCAGTTCTCTGGTAGTCTCGAGAGTGATACTATACACAGAGTTCACGAATTTCAATCTTCGTACCTCTTAATAAGCCCACACGGTTGGCCATGCAGTCTAACGTCCTGCTTTCTGGGCGGGAAGGAGTGCCAGTTCCTGGCACGAATCCGCCCGGCGGATTTGTGTCGAGGTCCGGTGAGCCGGCCAGTCTGTGGATGGTTTTTAGGCGGTTTTCCATCTGCCTCGGCGAATGCGGGCTGGTTCCCCTTATCCTGCCTCAGCTACAACATGTCGGGGATTGCTGTGCAAACAAGTTCTCCACGTACGCGTGCACCACCATTACTCTACCACGCAAACATAGGCGTTATACTCGTCTGGTGTGAGACGCTCCCTGGGGGGATCCACCAGGGGCAGAACCGCACAATAACCCTGGGTTCGGTGTGGGGCGGCGGAGGGGTGAAGTGGGCTGCGATAGTCGTCGTGGGGTTGCGGACCACTGCGGCTGCGGCGGGGACGGAGCCTCTCTGTCGTTTCTAGGTCCCTGGTTAAAATACCATAACAGAACATAACCTCTTAATACATTTGACATTTCTAGTATAGCTTTGACGGCCGCGGTGGCCGAGCGGTTCTAGGCGCTTCAGTCCGGAACCGCGCGATTTCTACGGTCGCAGGTTCGAATCCTGCCTCGGGCATGGATGTGTGCGCTGTCCTTAGGTTAGTTAGGTTTAAGTAGTTCTAAGTTCTAGGGGACTGATGACCTCAGATGTTAAGTCCCATAGTGCTCAGAGCCAGTATAGCTTTGAACTTGAAAAACAGGTGGGAATTAGTAACCGTAGTTCTGACTTACGGTAATACTACCCATTGAATTACCTCGCTAAGGTTCTCACATTTATACCACAGAATAAAAACTGCCCAACTTGTAAACTGAATTTCCATACTAATTTCTGACGAGTGTTGGTGTTAGCTGCTTTGGCATGCTGAACACATCTATAAGCGCTGCATAGAAAGATGGTGTTTCTCTTGGAACATAGACAGAGATAACTGACAGTGAACATGCCGTGTAATTCCATATAAGAATATTTACTCTGGATTGATCCGTGTGCGGCTCGTGTTCATGCCTTTTATTACTTGACATCTTGTCTTTGCGGTACTGCCGTCCCGTTTCTTATTCGATTTACTGGTGTCACTTAGTTGCTGGCTTGCCTGCCCGTGAGTGGCAGCAGCTGCACTTATCGACAAGAGCACTTTGGAGCGACCGCTAGTATTTCCGGGTCGTCGTGTGTCGGGAGTTGAGTGGGGACGGCCATGACCCGCCCAACCGTTGCCGACACACATGACTTGAGTGGTTGGTCGTTCGGGAGGTCGTATCATCGGACGACGAGTGTTAGGTCGCCGACCGCTTCTAGATTCTCTGTGTGTCGACTTGTGATTCGTCCTTTTTGTTCCCCAGTCACTGGTTTTAGTATTGTTCGAGTGTTCAGTGGAAGTGTTTTCGTGGAACTGTGTGTAGCTTGTGTGGTTTTGACTGAGCAGCTATTTTAATGCTGTCTGCGTGCTGCATGGAGTCGGTCGGTTGGGACAGAGAAGCGATGTCAGGCCGGGACCGCTGGCGGCGTGCATGCGCGGTCGGATTGCGAGGAGCTAGCTGCGACAGCTACGAAGTTCGTTGCCCACCGAACCTGGAGACTGAAGTTGAGTGATCAGTTAACCTGTTATGAAACGTCAACTGCTGTGACATCTCTTCATTCATTGTCGGTTGTTGCTTCTTGGGCTGTTCCAGCTAGCAGTAACGTATGGTGTGTTCGAGTCAGCGAAATTTTGCAGCCGTCTTTCTGTATGGTCTTTAACTATTAAATTGGTTGTTACTTATCAGTGAAGTGCACCAGCGGTATTTTCTGCCTTGTGGCCTTTAACGCCCCAGTTACTGCCCTGGTCATTAGCGTAGTTTTTGTTTTCCTCGCAATTTTGATGCTGTCCAGCACGGCGTGTAGTTAGACAGCTTGTTAGTTGTTTGTTCATATTTTTTCCTTGAGAGTGATTATCGTGCCTTGGCTGTTTTTAGATGCCAATTTTGAAGACTTAGTGCAGCTGGTATCTTCATCCTCAGCTGATATTTTCCGTTATCATACCGTTGGTCTGGCAGGATGAATTGGTTAGGTTGTTGGTCGGTCCTTCAGCCGTCCCTGGGTCGGGTTGCCATCCGATTGTCAAACATTACTCTTGGCTGCCTGTCTCACCTTATGTTACATTAGAGCTACCTACTCAGGCCGACCCTTGGAACACTTCTGAGCACCACTGTTCTGTTGGTTTTAGATTGTGATTTTCATTTTAGTCTCATGTACTGTGTGAGGCCTTCAGCTGTCTATTAATTTAGTTGTTTTAGTTTTAAAATAAGACTTTCGGCCGAATTAAATTAAAATTTGAAGATTGCTTTGTTGAATAACTAAGATTTTGAAAGTTTGTTCTATCTGAACTTCTTGTTATCCAGGCCCTAAGCCCTGAGTTGTTCAATGTCCTGTGTGTGGCCTTCAGCCGAGTGTTTACGTGAAATATATTTTTTTAAGTAAGGGCGTCAGCTGCACATATTCTTTAAAGTAATTTTTATAACTTGTGTTCAGGCCTTCAGCCGTTCTTGTTTTTTGTATGGTTTTCGGGCCTTCAGCCCAGGAGGTATTGCATGTTTTCTTATCTAGGCCTTCAGCTATATTGTTTATTTCGATCCTTAAGTGGTTTTTAGGAAAATAAAGGGTTGTGTGTTTTGTGCAAATGACAGTAACTGATTACTGCCCCCTCCACAACCACAGCCTGATTCGCTCTATCCTGCGAAACCAGGTTTCATGGATGTTATGCTTCACGTTAAAAAAATACAGTTTATTCTTAGCAGCTATTAAGCCCCTTCCCCCGTTTGTCCTACCATAGAAACAAGGAATGGGGATACCCTTTGGGGCAGGGGTAGCATGGGCATAAGTGTCCGGGAGTTAAAGAAATTAAACACAAAAATGAAATTTACTTTATTGACAAATATCGTACTTCGGCGCTTGAGCAATGCACACAGTTATTAAGAAAAACAGCATACAACTGGTATTAGCCATATAACATAATAACAGATTCCAGTTTTTAGTTTAATTCACCAAGACCCGACCAATCAGGTTTCTTAGGTTTCAACTGGCCTATTCCGCCTTCAAAACAAATGACAAACTAACAAGTAATCCCAATTCAACTGGCATTTCGGTAATAAAAAATTACAATAAGACCTTAATATTCTCCACGATCCTCGGCAGTCCCGCCTAAAAGGACATTTATGATTCTCACTTCCAATTGGTATTAGTCGCTCTCTAGGAATAACCACATAAGCCATACACAACATTCAAAACGCTAAAATTTTAGCCGGCCGTTGTGGCCGTGCGGTTCTAAGCGCTTCAGTTTGGAACCGCGTGACCGCTACGGTCGCAGGTTCGAACCCTGCCTCGGGCATGGATGTGTGTGATGTCCTTAGGTTAGTTATGTTTAAGTAGTTCTAAGTTCTAGGGGACTGATGACCTGAGTAGTTGAGTCCCATAGTGCTCAGAGCCATTTTTGCTAAAATCTTAATCGGCACGTAGCTGCCTTAAAATACTTACCTCGACTTTTCTACTTGAACATGCAGAAGCCACATAAATCGGCAACATACAATATAAAATAAGATAAATTTACCATTGATCTGAAGATCAATCAAACAAAACCTGAATTTGAAATTCTCAAATGCGTTCATCTACATCTACATCTACATGATTACTCTGCAATTCATATTTAAGTGCTTGGGAGAGGGTTCATCGAACCACAATCATACTATCTCTCTACCATTCCACTCCCGAACAGCGCGCGGGAAAAACGAACACCTAAACCTTTCTGTTCGAGCTCTGATTTCTCTTATTTTATTTTGATGATCATTCCTACCTATGTAGGTTGGGCTCAACAAAATATTTTCGCATTCGGAAGAGAAAGTTGGTGACTGAAATTTCATAAATAGATCTCGCCGTGACGAAAAACGTCTTTGCTTTATGACTTCCATCCAAACTCCATCCACACTCTCTCCCCTATTACGTGATAATAGAAAACGAGCTGCCCTTTTTTGCACCCTTTCGATGTCCTCCGTCAATCCCACCTGGTAAGGATCCCACATCGCGCAGCAATATTCTAACAGAGGACGAACGAGTGTAGTGTAAGCCGTCTCTTTAGTGGACTTGTTGCATCTTCTAAGTGTCCTGCCAATGTAATGCAACCTTTGGCTCGCCTTCCCCACAATATCAGTCTGAATCGGTCCTTGCCGTTTAAGTTTTCAGACTACACACAGACTAAATTTTAAATTTGACTTGGCGCATAGCCGTCTTTAAATTCTCCAGTGGATTCACCAATTCGAATCGGCACTAGGTGTTTTAACTTCAGGAGTACACCAATTTGTTTTCAATCCAGCCCTTGGCCACACACGACTCCTAAAAGAATTTTTTAAAACAGTTTCACGGCACTAGCCGACATCAACAAAGCATGTTAACAGTTTTCCTGAGCCATGACAGGTGTTTTGGAGTTTCAGTTTCAAGCCGTAACGAAGCTAATCGTTTAATAGGACATCCTCAGACACAGACTTCGATCGACACACCCCATGAAAACACTGCACCCCTCAGCGCTGACGATATACCCAGTTACACGAAAGTCCAACCAGTCACACAAAAGGTTATGGGCATTAGCTGCTGGATAGTTAATGAGACATAAGGTTACGAGTTGGCAATGGGCAAACCCTCAAATCCCACAACGAAACAGATGGAAGATTTTAAAAATATTTAGTGATAAGAATTTAAACACAGAGGCGCTACTGAAAGCTAGACATAAACCATTTTACTACCATAAATTACCCCAAAACAACGCATATAGTTGTACTGCTAGAACCTGTTAGAGATGGCTGTAAGAATAACAACAGAGAAAATTTCAACTAGGTGGCTCTAGCCACTCACATGTCAACCAATAGTTCATATGCAGAATTTCCTTTGCTAAAATAGTTCACCGGCCAACGTCGGTCCCAACCGTTTAATTTGAAAACTTACAGAAATAACAACTGCTGGGCTACCACTACAACCACACAAAAGACAGTTCTAACGGCTTTTAGCCACTGCGTTTTAGATATTTTTAAGTACACAATAAGTTTAAGGACATAGAAAATGGCTACCCGGTACCAAGCAGTATTAGCCCAGATGTATAATACCTGTTAATTTTAATCACATTTGGTCACTAAGAGACAGCTCAGGAGCACACCCCAAGACTGCGACATTTCTAGCCGAACCCAAGCAAGATTCCGCACAACCTGAGCCTTTCAGCATACGACAACTTGAGTGTTATAGGAAAAAAAAACTCACAAATTCTCCAGGAAAGATACTTGATGATACCACGAATCTCCGCACAGCCAGGCCTTCGGAACGTCAGCCGCATTGAGTTGTTTCGTCGTCGCTCAACATCAGCGCGCCAAGCCCCGCTGCCCTCGACACTGGTTCACTCGCGCTCTCCGGGCGTCCACAACGCGGCTCCGCTAAGGCGTGTCACGTGTTGTGTACTGATTCGTGCGCTGCTCGTTGTGCTTCCTCCTCTGATCATTTTCTCTGCCCGGGGACTGGGAATTTGTGTTGTCCTCCTCATTTCATCATCATCATCGTCATCATCAACAACATCATCATCATTCGTGACAGTTGTTTGATTGGATTGTGTAAAAATTGGACTGTGTACAAATTGAGACTTTGTACGGGCACTGACGACCTCGAAGCTGAACGCCGCACAAACCAAACTTCATCATCCTCTGATCATCGCGCGCCACACCACTCCTTGAAACTCCACCTCAAGACCGAGCGCGCCGCTTAGTCGCGCAGCCAGCACTGCAACTATTGTTGATGCGAGTCGTTAGCCAAGCAATAGCTATAAACCTAGTAAAATTTGAAAAGAATGCTGTAATATAACGGTTTGTTAGTGTATTTCTGCAATGAAAGTTCCCGGCAAATGTGATGGCCAATACAACAGTTTCACTACTATCATGTAAATACACTGATGTGCCAAAGAAACTGGTATAGGCATGCATATTCAAATACAGAGATATAGGCTGAATAGGGCCCTGCGGTAGCCAATGCCTATATAAGACGACAATTGTCTGTCGCAGTTGTTAGATCGGTTACTGCTGCTATAATGGTAGATTATCAAGTATTAAGTGAGTTTGAACGTGCTGTTATAGTCGGCGCACGAGCGATGGGGAAACAGCATATCCGAGGTAGCGATGAAGTGGAGATTTTCACGTACGACCATTTCACGAGTGTACCATGAATATCACGATATCGGTAAAACATAAAATGTCCGATACCGCTGCGGCCGGAAAAAGACCCTACAAGAACGGGACCAACGACGAGTGACGAGAATCATTTAACGCGACGGAAGTGCAGCCCTTCCGCAAATTGCTGCGTATTTCAATGCCGGGCCATCAACAAGTGTCAGCGTGCGAACCAGTCAACGAAACATTATCGGTACTGGCTTTCGGAGTCGAAGTCCCACTCGTATGCATTTGAAAACTGCACGACACAAAGCTATACACCTCGCCTGGGCCCGTCAACACCGACATTGGAGTGTTAATGCGTGAAAACATGTTGCCTGGTCAGATGAGTCTCGTTTCAAATTGTATAGAGCGGACGTGTACGGGTTTGGAGACAACCTCATGAATTTGTGGACCATGCATGTCAGCAGGGGACTGTTTAAGCTGGTGGAGGCTATGTAACGACGTGGGGCGTGTGCAGTTGGAGTGGCATGGGACCCCTAATACTACTAGATACGACTCTGATAGGTATAATAATGGCGTGTGACGAGGGCCTCCCGTCGGGTAGACCACTCGCCTGGTGCAAGTCTTTCGCTTTGACGCCACTTCGGCTACTTGGGCGTCGATAGGGATGAAATGATGATGGTTAGGACAACACAACACCCAGTCCCTGAGCGGAGAAAATCTCCGATCCAGCCGGGAATCGAACCCGGGCCCTTAGGATTGACAGTCTGCCGCACTGACCACTCAGCTACCGGGGGCGGACACTCTGACTCTGATAGGTGAAACGTACGTAAGCATCCTGTCTGATGACCAGCGCTCATTCATGTCAATTGTTCATTCCGTCGGACTTGAGCAATTACAGCAGGTCAGTGCAACACCCCACACGTCAAGAGTACAAAGTGACTCCGGGAAAGCTGAATTTAAGCACTTCTGCTGGTCACTAAACTCCCCAGACATGAACATCATTGAGCATATCTGGGATGTCTTCCAATGAGATGTTCAGATCCCCACCTGCTCATACTCTCACGGACACACTGCAGGATTCATGGTATCAGTTCTCGCCAGCACTACTTCAGACATTAGTCGAGTTCATTCCACGTCTTGTTGCGGCACGTCTGCGTGCTCGCGTGGGCCCAACACGATAATAGACAGGTGTATCAGTTTCTTTGGATCTTCAGTGTATAACGCGATGAATTTTCTAACGACACAGTTGGAAGAACGGACACCACCGAACAGCAAGGAAATTGAGTCGTATTACTAGCAAGTCATAATGCAGGTTTTGTGTATTTTACTTGTCAATAAGATGGCTCATGGAGAATTTAATAATTCCAATCCCAAAGAAAGCAGGTGTTGACAGATGTGAAAATTACCGAACTATCAGTTTAATAAGCCACGGCTGCAAAATACTAACACGAATTCTTTACAGACGAATGGAAAAACTGGTAGAAGCCGACCTCTGGGAAGATCAGTTTGGATTCCATAGAAATGTTGGAACACGCGAGGCAGTACTGACGCTAGGACTTATCTTAGAAAATAGATGAAGGAAAATCAAATCTACGTTTCTAGCATTTGTAGACTTAGAGAAAGCATTTGAAAATGTTGACTGGAATAGTCTCTTTCAAATTCTGAAGGTGGCAGGGGTGAAATACAGGGAGCGAAAGGCTATTTACAAATTGTACAGAAACCAGATGGCAGTTATAAGAGTCGAGGGGCGTGAAAGGGAAGCAATGGTTGGGAAGGGAGTGAGACAGGGTTGTAGCCTATCCCTGATGTTGTTCAATCTGTATATTGAGCAAGCATTAAAAGAAACAAAAGGCAAGTTCGGAGTAGGTATTAAAATCCATGGAGAAGAAATAAAAACCTTGAGGTTCGCCGATGACATTGTAATTGTGTCAGAGACAGCAAAGGACCTGGAAGAGCAGCTGAACGGGATGGACAGTGTCTTGACAGGAGGATATAAGATGAACATCAACAAAAGTAAAACGAGGATAATGGAATGTGGTCTAATTAAATCCGGTGAGGCTGCGGGAATTAGATTAGGAAATGAGACGCTTAAAGTAGTAAATGAGTTTTGCTATTTGGGGAGCAAAATAACTGATGATGGTCGAAGTAGAGAGAATATAAAATGTAGGCTGGCAATGGCAAGGAAAGCGTTTCTGAAGAAGAGAAATTTGTTAACATCGAGTATAGATTTAAGTGTCAGGAAGTCGTTTCTGAAAGTATTTGTATGGAGTGTAGCCATGCATGGAAGTGAAACGTGGACGATAAATAGTTTAGACAAGAAGAGAATAGAAGCTTTCGAAATGTGGTGCTACAGAAGAATGCTGAAGATTAACATAACTAATGAGGAGGTATTGAGTAGAATTGGAGAGAAGAGAAATTTGTGGCACAACTTGACTAGAAGAAGGGAGTGGTTGGTAGGACATGTTCTGAGGCATCAAGGGATCACCAATTTCGAATTGGAGGGCAGGGTGGAGGGTAAAAATCGTAGAGGGAGACCAAGAGATGAATACACTAAACAGATTCAGAAGGATGAAGGTTGCAGTAGGTACTGTGAGATGAAGAGGCTTGCACAGAATAGAGTAGCATGGAGAACTGCATCAAACCAGTCTCTGGACTGAAGACCACAACAACAACAACAACAACAACAACAAATTTTTATGAGCTTCCAATTTTCATCAACATTTTAGTTTCTCTGTATTTTATTACAAATACCTCTTTTTCTTTTTACTTCCTTTCATACACATAATCCTGAAATCACATTGTCCTTGATTCCTACAAAATGAATCAGGTATCACCAGATGGCTCTGTGTATCGTATTTATACTGGAGGACGTACCTTTGGCTCTTCGTGAGAGGTTGTGTATACAACAAGACGGTGCACCGCCTCACTTCAGTGTGGATGCCCACAACCATCTCAATGCTGTATTTCCTGCTCGCTGGATTCGAAGGAGAGGTCCTATTCCATGACGCGCCTCTTCACCTGACCTGAATCCCCTTGATTATTTCCCATGGGGATATCTACCGTCACTTGTGTATGAGGCCCCAGTGGACACGAAGATGGAATTAGTTGCCAGAATTGTAGCTGCCTTTGATGTGATTCGAAACACACCAGAGATATTCGTCAGGGTGCATCAGACCGTGTTCGCCTAATGTAAATAAATAGGAGTACACAGTCATTTGATGTTATTCCTGTTATGTCCTTAAGCTGGTTTCTCCGACCCCAGGTTTCGTGCCTCAAATAGTTCGGTGCAGCATCCTCTATGTCCCGTTAAATTTTTGTCCACTCATACGCAAACGCCCTGTATACACCCTCAAATCAATGTAACACTATTCAGCACTTAGACCACAGACACCCATCCTACTGGAATACATGACAATTTTTCGTTATACTTGATTGTGAACGTCCCACATTTCAATAACCGTAAACAGACTTAGAGATGAAATGGTTCCAAACGATTTCTCAGTCTTTGCGATGACCACCGGTGTTACTGCTTTGGTCTGCAGTAGCACTATAGAATCTTTTACCGTAGTCATTTATAAATGTGTGACTGTGCAGGAAAATTCTCCAACGGATTTCTTAGGTGCTGTCTTCTGGGGTTTGACAGCATGTGGATTCCTGAGCCATTTAGCCGTGTGTCATCGTAGTATTGCATTACATAAAGAATCCTCAAAGCTATTTTCAATATGTACACGCAAGTTCATAAAACGAAAAGTGTAAGAGATTTTCTGGTACAGCTTCTCCCGGTTTCATCCAGCATATGGTTATAGTAGAGCTCTTGTCTAGAATGTAATTTCCAATTATATGTTAACAAGTAGCACTGCGTTTTAAAGTGATTCTTTTGGTGATGCCCCACATAAGTTGTAATTTTTTTTACTTTATGTGTAAGTAATTTCCAGCGGATTTCTAAATAGTGATAGTTGAGAAGTCTGAAGATGTTAGTGGTATGTGAGACACGTTCTTAGAAGTGGGGCAGTGAGACTTCTATTACCAAGTTTCAACCCTTCCATAGGACTCCCAAATCGATTTTTGGCGAATGTCGGTATGGTTCCTTCAACAAGGGAACTTGTGCAAGATGTCTCTTTGCTGGCCACGACCGCAAGTGTCAGGAGGTATGATGTGAAACGATCGCATGTGTGGTCTCGGAGAAATTCCTCAAACGCTCTGCAGGTATTACAGATGTTATAGAGAAACGGTACAATTCACGTCTTTCCATTCGTTTCTTCGTTTGACAGACTCTAGCTTCAATGGGGAGTGCAACTTTATTTTTCAGTTTTGTATCGAAATCAAGGAATTTACCTTTGAAAAAGTTTCCCAGCTATCTGTATCCTACCTAAAGCATTCAGAGTCCATACAGTCGCTTTTATAAGGTGATAGTTTGTAGCTTAGCAGAAGAAGCTTGAAGTCCGATACTGCAAATCTAGACGTGATAGAGCAGCCAGCCTTTTTTATTGGTGAAGTTCATGTCTTGTTGCATACTAAAGGAACAGAAATAAGTGTCATATGTTTAGACGCGAAAACGGTTCTCATACACATCAGTAGACCTGAATCTTAAGCGGGTAAATCGTACGTAAGCCTGTAACAGAATTTTGGATTTGATCTGAAACAAGCAAATGCTTTGTGTGGATTAGAATGGTTAACTATAGCCGGCCTCTTTCTGGAGTGTAAATAATTTCAGATCATTAGTCAGGCACACATTTGATACCGCAACTATCAGTAGGTACGTCTGTTGCCGTTAATAATAGCAGAACTAACAGACTTGAGTAAGGGCAAAATAGGTCAATCGTCATATATATCTACTAGAGGTATATAGAGATACCGGATCTACTGTTACAGCAACATACATAGTTCCTGGGGCTCGTAATGTACGAAGAATAACTACAAATCGGAAATCAACACAGTAGACGCGGCGCCTGATATACTGGTTGGTTGGTTGGTTGGTTCGGGGAAGGAGACCAGACAGCGAGGTCATCGGTCTCATCGAATTAGGGAAGGACGGGGAAGGAAGTCGGCCGTGCCCTTTGAAAGGAACCATCCCGGCATGATATACTGGAACAGCACGCAAAACTGATACCAGACAAGCTCCACGATAAGTGGAGCAGGATACACATAATTGTTTCCAGACTTCGATCTACACTGCCTCCAATCCCTACGCCACTAGAATTGTATAGTACACAAATAAAGTGGCTTCACCCTCTGCAACGTTAAATGTGTTAATGTAGGATTGTCATCAGATCGCGAACTTGAAGTAGTTTTAATTTTTTGAAAATCCATGAAAGTAGTGCTGTAAGATTACGACTGACATCAACTCTGTCAGAATTTGGCAATAGTAACTACAATGTTCATCTCTCACACACTAACTTTCGAAACCAAATGTATGTCAACAAAACCATACAGTGTGTGATATCCTTGCATGTACAGATTTTGTGAAACTGTCAGATGAAAATTTATAGAGCTCATCCTTCAGTAGACGTTTTTACTACAAATTCCTACTATGTTATTTTCATGTAACATTTGCGATATAGTACCCCCACTAAGACAAACAACACTATTTATACTATACTGAAGTCCCATAAACGATTAATTTATAGGTAGTAATCAGCATGGACATGTATAAAGCAGAAGCATATTCTATCATCTATTTATAGCTGTCATGCTTCCACTCCAACACTATGTCAATTGTACAAGAATGTTATTAACTTTAAGAATGAAATTTTCGCTCTGCAGCAGCGTTTGTGCTGACATGAAGCTTCCTGGCAGATTAAAAAATAGCCTTGCTGGTTTGAGTGAATAACAGCTAGAGGAAAATATCGAAATTAGGTCAGCATATTGGTTACTACCTGTAGGGTGAAAAACCTTCATAGGGTCGGACTGATATCCTTTGTCTGACATACTTGCTTGGACTATAAGGGGAAGCAAACATCCTTTGTCTCCAGAGAGTGACATCAGAGGAAAACCCAGGAAATCTGACAATAATACACTCTGTGCTCATATTCCAAGCTAGCTATCTCGGATTCTAATGTCATAGAGCCTGTATCTAATATCACCGTCTTGGTATTTAAATTTCTCAGCAATTTATACTTAGGACAACAGCTCTGTTTCAACAGTGATGGCATAGCAGTGAAGGGAAAACCCTGCATCTCAACTGGGCTATTTTGAATTTCCTGTCAAATTTTGGATTTGGCATCACTTTTTGAATTTCCTGCCAAATTTTGAATTTACCACCATTTTATTCTACACAGAGCACTATCAGGAGAAATCTGTCAACAATGCATGACATCAATAATGATGTCACAGGGAGAGGTGGTAAATCTAGCAACAATGTACCCTGAGCACATTCCCTCACTGCCTACCTGCTATTGTATAATAAAATTTTGTAGAGTTAGCTAGTGAGCCTTATATGATGCTTTAACTTTAAATTTCATCTAAAACACAACTTTTGCGAATTAGTAATCACAAAATTTCCACTATTAAAGCACACATCACAAGTTCGATGTTCATCCTATGTATGTATGCACTATCTGGTCAAAAGTACTCGACATCTATTAGTGGACATTAATATTGTGTGTGTCAGCCTATTGTTCCTCAAGAGACGAAACGAGAGGAGCCACTGATGTTGGATGCTGGGGTCTGGGGCAAAGTCAACGTTTTAGTCCATCCAAAAGCTGTTGCGTTGTGTTCAGATCGGGTCTCTCAACAGGCCAGTCAAGGAATGCTATTGTCTACAAGCCACTGCCTCATAGATTTTGCTTCATGAGAAGGTGTATCTTCTCCGGACTGTTCCTCTGTTATACGCAGCACACAATGCTGTAAGGTGTGTTCATATCCTCCTGCATTTAGAGCTTTCTTAAGCACAATTAGGGGACCACAGTCTAACAGCGAAAAATATCCCCATACCGTAACACCAGCTCCTTCCATCTCCTCCGTATTTCACTGTCGGCACTACACAAAATGACTGTTGACGTTATTCAGGCATTCGCCGAAACCACGCCGTTCCGTCGGATTGTCATAGGATATGGCGTGGATTATCACCCCAAATTATTCCTTTCCTGTGATTCTCTGTCCAGCGGAGTAACTCTTTATACCACATCAAGCGTAGCTTAGCATTAACTACAGAAATGCGTGGCTTATGAGGAGCTGTTCAACAACTGTACCCCATTCCATTTAAATCCCTGCGCACAATGTGCTTAATGGACTGCTAGTAGCACTCTCCCCCCATGAACCATGGACCTACCCGTTGGTGGAGAGGCTTGCGCGCCTCAGTGATACAGAGAGCCGTACCGTAGGTGCAACCACAACGGAGGGATATCTGTTGAGAGGCCAGACAAACGTGTGGTTCCTGAAGAGGGGCAGCAGCCTTTTCAGTAGTTGCAGGGGCAACAGTCTAGATGATTGACTGATCTGGCCTTGTAACACTAACCAAAACGGCCTTGCTGTGCTGGTACTGCGAACGGCTGAAAGCAAGGGGAAACTGTGGTGTCACCGCCAGACACCACACTTGCTAGGTGGTAGCTTTTAAATCGGCCGCGGTCCGCTGGTATACGACGGACCCGCGTGTCGCTACTGTCAGTAATTGCAGACCGAGCGCTACCACACGGCAGGCCTAGTAAGATGTACTAGCACTCGCCCGAGTTGTACAGCCGACGTTGCTAGCCATGGTTCACTGAGAATTACGCTCTCATTTGCCGAGACGATAGTTAGCATAGCCTTCAGCTACATTTGCTACGACCTAGCAAGGCGCCATTACCAGTATAGATATTGAGATTCTATTAATGTATCATCAAGAGCGATGTTCTACAAATGTGGATTAAAGTTAAGTATTCCAGAAGCTACATATTTTTCTTTATAGCATTCATTACGTATCCTGCTTCAGACCTCACGCTAGCCTGCGTGAGCTTATAGCGTGCATTTCGGTCCCCTCAAACAAAACAGTGTTGGCACTTCTGCCGACACTTCATATTGGCGACGAGCCTTAAAAGAGAATTTCGCGTTCGTATTGCACTAATTTACTTGTGTCATGGCTTCGCCACATTCTCCAGATGTACTGTCCGAATTTTATCGCTTGCAGAATCAGCAGACGCAGGCCTTATTGGATGCCCTTGGACAGCTCGTCCAGGGTCAACGTGCACTGCAAAAAGATGCGGCCGCCGCCGCTCCACCGCTACAGCAGCCACAACATGCTGTTGCACCCCAGTTTCGTCCATACAATGCGGCAATGGAAACATGGACGGAGTGGTCACGCCAATTTGGATTCCATCTCGCCGCCTACAGAATTCAAGGTAACGAGCGGCAGCCTCACTTATTATCGTGTGTCGGCGTCCAGACGTACAGGGTGATAGTGAAATTGTTTCCCCAACGCGACGTAGCCACTCTGTCGTACGACGAAATTTTGTCTGCTTTAGATGCCTATTTCAAAGAATCAGTTAATGTAGTTGCAAAAAGGTATACTTTCTTTCGTACAAAACGTACGGCCGGTCAGACGAATCGGGAGTGGGTTGCAACTTTGCAAGGCCTTGCAAGGGATTGTGCTTTTGAGTGTGAATGTGGACTCCTTTATTCAGATACTATGGTGCGTGATTCAATTGCACAGAACGTTTCTGATGTTCGCATAAGGGAACAGATTTTGAAATTAGTCAATCCCTCCCTTCAACAAGTGATAGACATATTGGATAGGCAAGACACACTTGACTTTGCTCAGGAATCATTTGAAACTTCGCCAGCTGTGTGTCACATTAACCGGCCCGCCGGGCGAACTGCACAGAACTGTAAACAGCCCTCGCGCCCTTCCCGCCCTTCCGCGCGGCCACGTGTGCCGCGCAAGCACGCAAATGCAGTGAAATCATGCCCGCGGTGTGCTACTAGACATTCACGTGAGAATTGCCCGTCACGCCAAGCTATTTGCTTTTTCTGTAATAAGAAAAGACATGTTCAAAGTGTTTGCCAGCAAAAGCTTAGATCAGACACTCACAACCATTCCAGGCCCTTTGCTTCGCGCTGGAATCGAACCAAGAATGCTCGGGCTTGTGAACCTTCGCCCATGGACATTCATGTAGTTACTTCCACTCTGCCCAGTGCTTCTCTCTCTAACAGTGACTGTGTTCGTCCCACAAAAAGTGTGCGTCGACATCGACGGAAATCCCGTCAAGTCGCCAGTGCTTCTGTCCCAGGAACAGTTCACGTTGCACAAGACAGTCGCTCTTGTCGTCAGCAGGACAATAAACTTTTTGTAGACTTGGAAATTAATGGCAACGTGATGCCATTCCAGCTCGATACCGGAGCTGCAGTTTCATTGCTCAATAAAGACACGTACAAACAACTGGGCACACCTCCGTTGTGGGCCGCAAATGTTAAGCTAACTACATATTCAGGACAGCAGATCCCTGTGTTAGGACAGTGTAGCCTTCTTGCAACATACAAGGGACAAACAAAACTTGTGTCATTTTACGTTCTTCATTCTTCTTCTGCAGTGAACTTGTTTGGTTTAGATTTATTTCAGTTGTTTAACTTGTCTATAGTCAATCAGGTCCTCTCAGTGAACCAGACTGTGCCTTCAGCCAGTGTTTCCCGTCTATGTGAAGAATTTGCAGACATTTTTGCACCGGGCCTTGGTTGCGCTAAGAACTATGAAGCACATTTGGAACTGAAAATAAACGCGCAACCGAAATTTTTCAGAGCGCGCAATGTTCCCCATGCATTGCGTGATGAGGTCGCAATAACATTAAATGATTTAGAATCACAAGGTGTAATTGAACGTGTGCAGGCTTCTCTCTGGGCTTCACCCTTAGTAATTTTGCAAAAACCTTCAGGAAAATTGAGACTTTGTGTGGACTTCAAGGCAACAGTGAATCTACAACTTGTGACTGCAACTTTTCCTTTACCCCGCCCGAAGATCCAACCTGTGCCCGGGTAAATATGTTTCTAAGTTGGACCTAGCAGATGCGTACTTGCAAATACCAGTGGACGAAGATTCCCAGCGCGTATTGGTGATTAAAACGCATCTTGGATTGTACCGATTCAAAAGACTACCGTTCGGGTGTGCATCCGCCCCTGCATTGTTTCAGCAATATTTACAAACTGTTTGTGCGTCGGTCCCTACTGCAGCAAACTATCTGGACGATATTGTGATCTCCGGAAAGACAGAAGACGAACATTTAGACAATCTCCGAACATTATTTCAGGACTTGCGACAAAATGGTCTTTGCTTGCGGAAGGACAAATGTGTGTTTTTGCTTGTGAATTGCCATATCTGGGACATGTACTCAATGCCCAAGGCATACATCCCAGTCCCGAGCACCTTCGTGCCATACAAGACTTGCCTTCGCCACAGAATTTGAAGCAGCTACAGAGGGTGCTGGGTAAAATAAATTATTACCATCGCTATATGCCCCTTGCCTCTTCCATTTCAGCTCCGCTTCATCGCTTACGCCGTAAAGGTGTTCCGTTCGTCTGGTCGACAGAATGCGAACGCGCCTTTCGCCAGTTGAAATCGGCGTTGCTTTCTAATACTTGCCTTACGCCATTCGATACCCAGAAACCCCTTTTGTTGATGGTAGATGCATCAGATTTCGGGATCGGAGCTGTGCTTGCGCACAAAGATGGATCGCATGATCGCCCTATTGCCTTTGCGTCCAAATTGCTCTCGTCAGCGCAAAGAAATTATTCACAGATCGAGAAAGAGGCTTTGGCTCTCGTATTTGGTGTTACCAAGTTTCATGATTTCTTGTATGGTCATTACTTTACCATCATCACAGACCACAAACCTTTGACATCGCTTTTTCATCCGCCCAAGCCTGTACCTCCACGTACGGCACAGAAATTCAGTCGCTGGTCTATTTTCCTCTCGCAGTACCGCTACGATATCTTGTATCGGTCCACTGCTAAGCACGGAAACGCCGATGCGTTGTCCCGTTTGCCTGTTGCCAGGGATAAAGCATTCGATTCTTCCGAACTTGCTTGTATGTTTATTGATGCGGAAACCGATGACGTGGTCGAATCATTTCCGATTGATTTTCGTCGTGTAGCTGCAGCCACAGCTGCCGACCCTGTCCTTGCTTCCGTTTTGCGTTTTGTTGCTACGCATTGGCCCTTGTCAAAGTCACGGATCGAGGATCCCCGTTGGTTCGCCGATTTTTTGCTCACAAGGAGAGACTTTTTGTACGACGTGGTGTTTTGTTGTTGCGTTCTGATAATGATCAGTCCGGGGTCGTGGTCCCACGTTCGTTACAGTCCTCTGTCTTAAAGCTTCTCCACCAAGTACATTGGGGTATAGTGCGAACGAAACACCTTGCTCGTCAGCACTGTACTTGGTTCGGAATCGATGCTGCGATTACGAATATGTGCTCTTCTTGCATGGCGTGTGCCGAACAACAATCCGCACCGCCGCGAAAATTCTTTGGATGGCCGAAAGCCACTTCCCCTTGGCAACGCTTACACATCGATTTTGCTGGTCCATTCTGGAATGCTCGATGGTTGGTTCTGGTCGATTCCTTCAGTAATTTTCCTTTTGTTGTCCGGATGTCTTCCACGACGTCTTCTGCCACAATCCAAGCGTTGTCCGCTATCTTTTGCATTGAAGGTCTTCCACAGACTATTGTTTCCGACAATGGCCCACACTTCATGTCCGCAGACTTTCAGTCATTCTGCAAGGCCAATGGTATTCAACATCTGACATCCACGCCGTTTTCGCCTCAATCAAACGGTGCCGCTGAACGTTTGGTCCGGACTTTCAAGTCACAGATGTTGAAGTTAAAAGAGTCGCATTCTCGGGAGGACGCGTTATTGCTCGTTTTGTCCTCGGATCGCTCTCAGCCCCGCGATGGTCGCTCGCTGGCTGAGTTGCTCCATGGTCGTCCTCATCGAACCTTGATGTCTTTGCTACATGCGCCGCATCAGGTTTCTGTGCAGCGGCAGACACTTGCTTTTGCTCCTGGTGACGTTGTATACTATCGCAACTATCGCGGTTCACGGCGTTGGCTCGCAGGGCGCATTCTTCGCTGCCTCGGCCGCGCGATGTATCTGGTTTTGGGGGCCTCTGGTGAGGTGCGTCGGCATCTCAATCAGCTGCGCCTCTGTCGTCGCACGGGTTCTGCCGCTCCCCGTCTGCTTTCAGCGACGGTGCCGTCCGGTCAGCGCCCTGGGGACCCATCTACTGGCTCGCCTCATCCCCAAGTGTTACCGACGATGCCTTCCATTTTGCCCCATGGCGTCGCGCCGCCGCCGCAGCCGCCCGCAGTGGACGCGTCGCTGCAACCGCCGAGCGCCTCCCTGGGACACGCGCCGCCGACCGCTTCCCGTGACCAGATGTCCTCCGCCATGGAACTCTTGCCCGCTCCGGACCATCTGTCGTCTTCGTCAGTCGGGTGCTCAGACTCGATGGAGGTCGACCCTTCGGCCCCTCCTGACTATCTACGGGTGTATACACCTCATGTTGGCGTGCACCCTGGACTAGGTTTTCAGGCGTTTCCTAGCTCCCTCGGACCGAATGGCCGGGTGCGGGTGGCACAGCTTCGCCTGTTGTTAGGCTCCCCACTTCGTCGCATACGTCAACATGGGGTCCTCCCCACGGCGGGCGGAAGCCTTATAACACAACCGTTCGCCGATTTGCGGGGGAGGAATGTGGTGTCACCGCCAGACACCACACTTGCTAGGTGGTAGCTTTTAAATCGGCCGCGGTCAGCTAGTATACGACGGACCCGCGTGTCGCCACTGTCAGTAATTGCAGACCGAGCGCCACCACACGGCAGGTCTAGTGAGATGTACTAGCACTCGCCCGAGTTGTACAGCCGACGTTGCTAGCCATGGTTCACTGAGAATTACGCTCTCATTTGCCGAGACGATAGTTAGCATAGCCTTCAGCTACATTTGCTACGACCTAGCAAGGCGCCATTACCAGTATAGATATTGAGATTCTATTAATGTATCATCAAGAGCGATGTTCTACAAATGTGGATTAAAGTTAAGTATCCCAGCAGCTACGTACTTTTCCTTATAGCATTCATTACGTATCCTGTTTCAGACCTCACGCCAGCCTGCGTGAGCTTATAGCGTGCATTTCGGTCTCCTCAAACAAAACAGTGTTGGCACTTCTGCCGACACTTCGAAACTACAGCCGTAAATTTTCCCGAGGGCATGCAGCTTTACTGTATGATCAAATGATGATGGCGTCCTCTTGGGTAAAATATTCCGGAGATAAAATAGTCCCCCATTCGGATCTCCGGGCGGGGACTCCTCAAGAGGACGTCATTATCAGGAGAAAGAAAACTGGCGTTCTACGGATCAGAGCGTGGAATGCCAGATCCCTTAATCGGGCAGGTAGGTTAGAAAATTTAAAAAGAGAAATGGATAGGTTAGATATAGTGGGACTTAGTGAAGTTCGGTGGCAGGAGGAACAAGACTTCTGGTGAGGTGAATACAGGGTTATAAATACAAAATCAAATAGGGGTAATGTAGGAGTAGGTTTAATAATGAATAAAAAAATAAGAGTGCGGGTAAGCTACTACAAACAGCATAGTGAACGCTTTATTGTGGCCAAGATAGACACGAAGCCCACGCCTACTACAGTAGTACAAGTTTATATGCCAACTAACTCTACAGATGACGAAGAAATTGAAGAAATGTATGATGGGATAAAAGAAATTATTCAGGTAGTGAATGGAGACGAAAATTTAATAGTCATGGGTGACTGGAATTCGAGTGTAGGAAAAGGGAGAGAAGGGAACATAGTAGGTGAATATGGATTGGGGCTAAGAAATGAAAGAGGAAGCCGCCTGGTAGAATTTTGCACAGAGCACAACTTAATCATAGCTAACACTTGGTTCAAGAATCATAAAAGAAGGTTGTATAGGTGGAAGAACCCTGGAGATACTGACAGGTTTCAGATAGATTATATCAAGGTAAGACAGAGATTTAGAAACCAGGTTTTAAATTGTAAGACATTTCCAGGGGCAGATGTGGACTCTGACCACAATCTATTGGTTATGAACTGTAGATTAAAACTGAAGAAACTGCAAAAAAGTGGGAATTTAAGGATATGGGACCTGGATAAACTGACTAAACCAGAGGTTGTACAGAGTTTCAGGGAGAGCATAAGGGAACAAATGACACGAATGGGGGACAGAAATACAGTGGAAGAAGAATGAGTAGCTTTGAGGGATGTAGTAGTGAAGGCAGCAGAGGATAAAGTAGGTAAAAAGACGAGGGCTACTAGAAATCCTTGGGTAACAGAAGAAATATTGAATTTAATTGATAATAGGAGAAAATACAAAAATCCAGTAAATGAAACAGGCAAAAAGGAATACAAACGTCTCAAAAATGAGATCGCCAGGAAGTGCAAAACGGCTAAACAGGGACGGCTAGAGGACAAATGTAAGGATGTAGAGGCTTATCTCACTAAGGGTAAGATAGACACTGCCTACAGGAAAATTAAAGAGACCTTTGGAGAAAAGAGGAACACTTGTATGAATATCAAGAGCTTAGATGGAAACCCAGTTCTAAGCAAAGAAGGGAAATAAGAAAGGTGGAAGGAGTATATAGAGGGTCTATACAAGGGCGATGTACTTGAGGACAATGTTATGGAAATGGAAGAGGAGGTAGATGAAGATGAAATGGGAGATATGATACTGCGTGAAGAGTTTGACAGAGCACTGAAAGACCTGAGTCGAAACAAAGCCCCGGGAGTAGACAACATTCCATTAGAACTACTGACAGCCTTGGGAGAGCCAGTCCTGACAAAACTCTACCATCTGGTGAGCAAGATGTATAAGACAGGCGAAATACCCTCAGACTTCAAGAAGAATATAATAATTCCAATACCAAAGAAAGCAGGTGTTGACAGATGTGAAAATTACCGAACTATCAGTTTAATAAGTTACAGCTGCAAAATACTAATGCGAATTCTTTACAGACGAATGGAAAAACTGGTAGAAGCCGACCTCGCGGAAGATCAGTTTGGATTATGTAGAAGTATTGGGACACGTGAGGCAGTACTGACCCTTCGACTTATCTTAGAAAATAGATTAAGGAAAGGCAAACCTATATTCCTAGCATTTGTAGACTTAGAGAAAGCTTTTGACAATGTTGACTGGAATACTCTCTTTCAAATTCTGAAGGTGGCAGGGGTAAAATACAGGGAGCGAAAGGCTATTTACAATTAGTACAGAAACCAGATGGCAGTTATAAGAGTCGAGGGACATAAAAGAGAAGCAGTAGTTGGGAAGGGAGTGAGACAGGGTTGTAGCCTCTCCCCGATGTTATTCAATCTGTACATTGAATAAGCAGTAAAGGAAACAAAAGAAAAGTTCGGAGTAGGTATTAAAATCCATGGAGAAGATATAAAAACTTTGAGGTTCGCCGATGACATTGTAATTCTGTCAGAGACAGCAAAGGACTTGGAAGAGCAGTTGAACGGAATGGATAGTATCTTGACAGGAGGATACAAGATGAACATCAACAAAAGCAAAACGAGGATAATGCAATGTAGTCGAATTAAGTCGGGTGATGCTGAGGGAATTAGGTTAGGAAATGAGACACTTAAAGTAGTAAATGAGTTTTGCTATTTGGGGAGCAAAATAACTGATCATGGTCGAAGTAGAGAGGATATAAAATATAGACTGGCAATGGCAAGGAAAGCGTTTCTGAAGAAAAGAAATTTGTTTACATCGAGTATAGATGTGAGTCTCAGGAAGTCGTATCTGAAAGTATTTGTATGGAGTGTAGCCATGTATGGATGTGTAACATGGACGATAAATAGGTTGGACAAGAAGGGAATAGAAGCTTTCGAGATGTGGTGCTACAGAAGAATGCTGAAGATTAGATGGGTAGATCACATAACGAATGAGGATGTATTGAATAGGATTGGGGAGAAGAGAAGTTCGTGGCACAACTTGACTAGAAGAAGGGATCGGTTGGTAGGACATGTTTTGAGGCATCAAGGCATCACCAATTTTGTATTGGAGAGCAGCGTGGAGGGTAAAAATCGGGAGATGAAGAAGCTTGCACAGGACAGAGTAGCATGGAGAGCTGCATCAAACCAGTCTCAGGACTGAAGATCACAACAACAACAACAGTAGCACTCTGGAAGTCTCGTGTGATCCCTTCTTCTAATTTCATGCGTGTTTTTACAGCCGCCATCCGAAGTGCTCGACAGTCGTTTTAGTCCGTGTATGAAGCCTGCCTCGTCTTGATTTAGATGTGGGTGTCCCTTAGCGTTTACATTGTATAGTCGCGTTACCAATAGAGATTTGGTCAGCTTTAGATGGGTCGTTGATGGAATTGTTGCTCAGGTGACATCAAATTATCATTTCTTTTACACTGGTGGGTCTGTCTCTCGTGACATCCAGTGGTCAATTCTGCATTGCATAATGGTATCCAGATACTTTTGATCAGGTGATGAAGATCTTAAATACGGCCCAGCCTCCCAGTAACACACTGTATCGGAATGGACAACAGTGTTGTTCAGTTTTCGGCTTGTTCTGATTGATAAGATACAAATTGAATATTGCTTGTGTAAAGAGGATGAAAGAAGAATTACTTAACATCGAAGATGAATTTCGAATGTTGAGAAATGTTTTCTGAAGGTATTTATCTGGAGTGTAGCCTTGTACGGAAGTGAAGCGTGAATGATAAGCGGTGCAAACAAGAAGAGGGCATAAACTTCTGACGTGTGGATGATACACAGCTCAGACAAAAACAGAGGAGAAGCGTTAGAAATGTGATGTTACAGAAGATTGCGTAAGAAGGATAAATCGTATCGAATAGGGCGAAAAGAAATTTACGGCACAGCTTGGCTAAAGGAGAGAATCGGTTGATGGTTCATATGCTCAGATATCAAGGAATTGTCAACTTGGTAATGGAGCAACTTGTGGAGTGCAGCAATACCAGAAGGAGGCCTATCCATGGATGTAGTAAGCATCTTTTAATGGAGTTACGTTGCAGTAGTTATGCAGAGGTTAAGGGGGTTACACAAAATAGGCCAGCGTGTACAGCTACATTCATCCAGGCTTCGAATTGAAAACCACAACAACAAGAAGATAAAATGACAAGACAACGAATAAAGTATTTGCATTTCCATTTTCCGTCTAGATCGAACTTCATATTACTTACACCGTACACTGTAGACAATAACATGTTTCTGCCCATGTCATCATCAGATTCGTCAACTTGAAGAAAAACACGAAATGAGAAGAAAATTAACTCTAAGATAAATAATGTATGAAGGGCAGACATGGGAGGCTGAAGTAACTTTTGATACAATGGACCACATCAGTGCTACAGGCGCAAGCACATACAACAGGCAAATGCTGACATTCTAATGGAACTGGTTCCTTTATATGTGCACTGAATTCCATGTTTTTTCCAATAGCTGTAAAGAAACGATTAAGCTGAATTTGATGAAGTTATTGGCTGTTATCTAGCTCCAAAGTTTATACAAGCAAATGATGGCATGAGGTAAGCTGAATATCACTAACAGTTTAAATACTCGTGCATCAGTTAAATGTATAAAAGAAAGGTTAGATGATTTTAAAAAGCTCCAAATACGTTAGTATTAACAATCCTGTTATATTAGAGTGACAATGACAGCTATTAATAACAGGCAGCTATAATTAAATGTAAAGTGATTACAGAAGAATAAAAGAAATCAATTACCCGATTATTTCACATATCACCTCGATACTGAAAGCGAATTGAATGTCTGCCGATATCTGACAACTGACTATCTTTATACACACTAACACATTGTACCGAGAAAATACGAAATGTTAGCGTTTCCAGCAGTATGTAATGCACACCGAGAGGACCTCTCTGCCTTCGCTGCATGGTCGCTAGCACTCCACTGTCAGAAACGAAGTCACTGCATTTCGTTTGACACGTGGCGTCATCTTTATGCGTGCCAGAAGCTGTCAGAATCCAACAACCACTTAGTACACTGCCAGCTGCTTGAGCATGAGATTTCCGAGCAATTCTTTTTATGCATGTGTAAGAAGAAAACATCGCGAAGTGAACCATAAACCAGGTTGACAGGACGGCTTATCACGTATTTGAACCCGATTCTCTTGAATGCGTGTGCAATGTTCTGTACAATGGGATGAGAAGTTCCGCCTTATGCAATACACCTTATTTCTTTTGTTTCACCCATACATGTTTCAGCACTTTTGTGCTATCATCAGTGGGTTCTATTTATTTTTAACTTACATTATATTATTGTCCTCTTGTTTTGGTAGCTGTTATGCTACACAATATACAACATGTCATAGTTTTGAAGTTGTGGTAGGTTTTCCTGTTTTGTTGGCGAAGTAAATGGGCTTGCTTCTTTGCCTGTGTTCGTGTGGCAATGCAGTTTATCGATTATTCAAAACATAGGCGGAGTTTTCGCTGCCATTACATGTTGTAATGGCAGCGAAAACTCCGCCTATGTTTTGAATAATCGATAAACTGCATTGCCACACGAACACAGGCAAAGAAGCAAGCCCATTTACTTCGCCAACAAAACAGGAAAACCTACCACAACTTCAAAACTATGACATGTTGTATATTGTGTAGCATAACAGCTACCAAAACAAGAGGACAATAATATAATGTAAGTTAAAAATAAATAGAACCCACTGATGATAGCACAAAAGTGCTGAAACATGTATGGGTGAAACAAAAGAAATAAGGTGTATTGCATAAGGCGGAACTTCTCATCCCATTTTCTTAGCAAGCACGGAGACAACAAGAAGAACTGCACCACAAGATGATTAGTTCTGTACAATGTATCGCCATCATTTATAAAGAGGCTTCACTTTGCGCGGAATTATCTGAAATGAGGTTATGCTTAACGACAGAGAACTTTCAGTCTGATCTGTCACTTCTCACCACTACAGAATGAATGGTCCCTTGCGGCAAACAGAAAACAATTATCACGCTACGAACTAGTGCAGGTAGCCTCGTAGATCTACCTTTATTTTAGTAATATTCTCTGGGACTACTTATTACTAATCAGCTGTTACTGATAATGTTCATTGTCATTTCTGTATTCCATGAACTTTTCAGCGTACCATATTAACAGGAAAGAATATGCGAACTTACATTAGTCTGAACAGTGTGGCCATGGTGCTTTAGCAGGTAGAGCACTGTTGTGCCACTGCTCTGGAACCTGTTGTTTGTAACATACGGCTAAGCAAGTAGACAGCTGCCACCATAAATAGTCACAAAAAGCATTAGGGAGGCGAATCAGAAGGAAGTTCTTTCGCAAGAAGCATCAAGAGAGCTCTGTTGACACTGCAAATTGGCTGGGCCTCATAGTAGAACCAAGTTACCGCCTATTCCACTGTCAGGGCTGCAACACCACTGACACAGAAAAAGTACAGAAACCATGCTGTGGCAATGATGACCTGTATTACCACGAAATGGGGTCTGGCACTACGTCACATCCTTCATCTATGTGATAAAGAGATCTGACCTGACAAAACAGTGGTGGTTCAGTCACCATAAATACCACCCATTGAAGCTATACAGCGTATCATAGCCTGCACTCAGCCTCAAGACTTATTCCACGAGAGTTGTCGACCTGAAACGGGTCATACAGGTGTCACATGACGCCACCTCCGTTAGCTGTGGAACAATGGGCTGCACTTGGGGCTGCAGCAGTGGAGCTCAACTGGAGACTTCTCGCCGGCGAACCTTCTGCTGGGCGACCCTTGCCGATATGAATGTGACTGCCGACGGGTCCATGGTCCACATTTGGTCTTGACCACATGCTGAGCAGCTGCCTGCTCTGTGTGAGCACACTTTACTACTGCAGGTCTGCCTGTGCAGGCCGCTGTCTTGCACCCTGCGCTGGGGACTTTGGCTTATTGTCGTGCACTCGGGTGTTGCATGCATCTGTGCCAGCTAACGCGACTGACTTTTGGGGTGTCCTTCATAGCTGCGCGCCGCCTGTATAGGATGCATCAGTTGTGTGTTACGAAATAGCGTGAAAAGCTTTTAAATGACAGTTGATCACTTACGATTTCATCACCTTGCAGCTTCACGTGCATCACTGGTGTAATGGCAGAGCTGTTGATTAACATTACAATATTGAATATTGTATTTTGTCACTGATTTCCAAAGGAGTTCAATGCACAAATTGCTTCGACAACAAGTAAACATTATGCACGTAACACAAGATGGCGGACTTGTAGCATGTGAGTCAGTATCGATTATCGAGGGGCCCGTATCTCGTGGTCGTGCGGTAGCGTTCTCGCTTCCCACGCCCGGGTTCCCGGGTTCGATTCCCGGCGGGGTCAGGGATTTTCTCTGCCTCGTGATGGCTGGGTGTTGTGTGCTGTCCTTAGGTTAGTTAGGTTTAAGTAGTTCTAAGTTCTAGGGGACTGATGACCATAGCTGTTAAGTCACATAGTGCTCAGAGCCATTTGAACCATTTTTTTCGATTATCGAGGTTTTGTATCGATATTCTTGGTCCTGACAGATTTGTAGTCATTTATTTACATTAGTGCATCTTGAAGCTATTGAGTTAGGACTGGCTTAAGAATGTTGAAGAATTCTGAGTTTTTGATTTCGGTTATCTCATTAAGAGTGTTATCTCCATGCTTTGTATTACGTATGAAAATTTCCATTTTTACCATGATATCCATTCATTTACTTTTTCCTATTTTATGTAAAATTTCGAGGTTGTCTTCGATTTTCAAAGGGTGGCCTGCGTCTTTAATGTGAGTTGCTACTGCTGATTTGTTACATTTATCAAGGCTGTAGCAGTCTAATTTTTCTTTGAATAGGGTTCTGAAATTTCTGCCTGTTTGGCCGATATAATATTTGTTAAATTGGCTGCAGGTAATTTTGTAAATGCCAGATGCATCAAGACTTGTATCTGGTAGTTTTGTACTGTGAATAAGCTTCCTGTTTGGTTGTTGTTGGTGCTGAAGCTGATTTTTACTACTGTGTTTTTGACTAGTCTTGCTAAATGGTCGGACACTATTCCAAGATATGGCATTTTTACATATTTGACTCCTGGGGCACTGTCAGTTGTGGATGTAATTCGATGTTATTTGTTCAGTTTATTTTTTAATTGTTGTGACGTGGTAATAACTAGAGAAGGATCATATCTATTGTTTATTGCAGTATTTGTTATGGTTTCTATTTCTAATAGGTGTTCTGTATGTCGAAGTGGAAGTTTGTGTGCTCTGTACCTCATTGAACTATAAGCAGCTTTTTTGCGGGAGGAGGGATGTGTAGATGAGTTTGGTATCGAAAATCTAAGACAGCCCGAAATTTTACACAAAATAGGAAAAAGTAAAAGAATGGATATCATGGAAGAAATGGAAATTTTCATACATAATACAAAGCATGGAGATAACATTATTAATGAGATAACCGGATTCAAAAACTCAGAATTCTGCAACACTCTAAGCCAGTTCTAACTCAATAAATTTAAGAAGTGCAAATGTAAATAAATGACTACAAATCTGTCAGTACCAAGAATATCGATAAAAACCTCGATAATCGATACTGACTCACGTGCTGCAAGTACGCCATCTTGTGTCACATGCATAATGTTTACATGCATATCGAAGCAATTTGTGCAGTGAACTACATTGGAAAGCAGTGACAAACTACAATATGCAATAATGTAATGTTAATCAACAGGGAAAGCAGTGACAAACTACAATATGCAATAATGTAATGTTAATCAACAGCCCCGCCATTACACCAGTGCTGCAAGGGAAGCTGCAAGATGATGAAATCGTAACTGATCAACTGTCATTTAAACGCCTTTCACGCTATTTTCGTAACACACAACTGATGCAAATCTATCTGCATCTTATACAGGGTGTGCTATCATACATAGTCAACCACAAGGAAGAAAACGAACAGAAGAAATAACTGACTTCGGTTTCTGGACATCCACTGCCCTCTCCTTCTCCCAAATACCACACCAGCCGCTACAGTAACAAACAATTGACAAAGAGTTTTAGATCAATCTAGTTTAAGACGGTCAATTTTTAAGTAACATTTCTCTGTATGTATGTATAAAAGTCTGAAGATGAACAGAACATGTTCGAAACGCGTTGTAATATGTTAATTAAACATAAAACAGAAAATAAAGTCATTGGTAGCAGAAGTTACAAATAAATAATCCTCCCACACAGTCACGGTTCACAAACATAGTGATTATGGCCGAGAATAACACGTATTCTTTGTTTTGCTCATCGTTGTTTGGTTCTTGATATCCCTAAGGCTATACTCTCGATTTGGTTCACCCTCTGGACTTGTTATTCTGCCGTGTTGTCTTTGTTGTCTGTCCATTGCTGTTGTTGTCTTTCTGTGGTTCACAGCGAGTCACCGTCGACGCCCTCGGCCACTTGGCCACTCACTGTCTTCTGGTTGTCTTCCATTCCAGTTGCTGTAACTGGTGATGAAGGAAAAGGTTAAAAGTGTCTTAAGGACGCAAAACTCGTGAGACAACTCGTGTAACAGCAACAGCAACAGCTGCTCCCGCAGCAGAAATTCCAACAGCACTTCCAACAGCAGTTTCGATAGTAAACCGACTTGTTATGTCAGGAAATTCGGCGTTTGTCAGAACACTCACAAGGTCTGGGTTCAAAACCTATCCAGGGAGTGGTCGCTGCCAAGGCACAGTCCACCCCCCCCCCCCCCAATCCCCCAGTTGCGTTTGTTTCCGCTATTTAACGACACCAAAGTGGATTGGGACATGTAGTTGCAGCGGCTGAAACAGCACTTTTTGGGTTTCTGTAGACACTCTCCAACGGTGGCTCTTCCTTGCTTGGTCTTCCCCGGAGGCATTTTTCTTACTACAGAAGGTGGCTCTTCTCTCAATTAGGGTTACACTCATATTTGAGGAGGTTTATTCATTGCTATCGAACTGTTATTGACAACGAATCCATATGGTTGCATCGCGTCTCAATAACCACCAATACCACAAACAACTGGGTCAGTCACATCGCTTATCGGTGAAGGATTTGCAAGGACTGAGTCGACTTGTGCAAATCCATCTTACAAAACCGCATATGCGGATTCCTTGAATCAAGACACGGTGATCCGACTGGCCTTCGATTCGGAAGTACGCACTGCAGCCCTGAAGCTGCACAATCCTTCCTTGGACAATATTTTGAAAATCACACATTCTTTGAAGGTCCTGCAGATAGCAAATAACGCCATACGAGCCATAATGTAGCAGCAGTTCAAACGCCACCAAAGAGAGGAAATACTTATAAGACTTTTTTCCACCAGCGTCGTCATTATTCGTCACTTTCCGACGTTCAAATAACTTCCGGAATTCAGCCAGGTAACACTTTCAGCGACCGCCGATATTTCGGCGGGAGAACACCCCGCCATTTTCAAGGCAAACTGCAACGGACAGGCGGCGTACATGCAAATTTAATACCTCGGTTCTCGGACCGAAGCAGGAAAGATAACACACACACACACACACACACACACACACACACACACTGAACACTAGTGCCACCAAAGATGACCAAAGTCAGAGCTATCGATAGTGAGACTATGAATTCGCAGGTGAGGCAGCATTGACTCTGTTCCTCTGTTTTTTGACAAGGGAGAGAGCCGGATTCCAAACAGAGTTTAAACAGAAACCTCCATCCCTGTTAACGAGGTTGCTCGCTAATTTAATCTCAACTGCTTCCTTAATGACACTGTCCCAATAGCTGGACGTGCATGCCAATATCTCGGTGTTATTATATAACATGGGGTGACCAGTATCCAAGCAATGTTCGGCAATAGCAGATCTATTTGGCTGCTGTAATCGTGTGTGCCGTGTATGCTCAGTACATCTGTCCTCCACGGTCCTGATAGTTTGACCAATATATGCCATGCCGCAGCTACAAGGGATACGATATACACCCGCCTTACGCAGTCCAAGATCATCCTTAACGGAACTCAAAAGTGCTCTAATTTTAGATGGAGGTCGGAAAACACATTTCACATCGTATTTCCGTAAAATACGACCGATCTTATTGGACGCGTTTCCTACGTAAGGCAAGAAGGCAGCAGACTTAGGTGTTGACTCAGAATTATCATCAATCACCCGATGTACAGTTGGTCGATAGCGCAACGCACGTTCAATCTGTCTATCAATGTAACCATTTTGACGAAATGTAACTTCAAGATGGGACAGCTCAGCTGGCAAAGTCTCAGCGTCAGAAACGACATGTGCCTTGTGTACCAAGGTACGAAGTACCCCTTCACGCTGAGCCGAATGGTGACAACTATTAGCTTGTAAGTACAAGTCGGTGTGAGTACGTTTCCTGTAGACTGCATGTCCCAATGATCCATCATCCTTCCTCCTAACCAACACGTCGAGAAAGGGAAGGCAACCATCCTCTTCCACCTCCATCGTAAAACGAATGTTCGGGTGGATCGAGTTCAGATGTTCTAGAAAGACATTCAAATTGTCCCTACCGTGAGGCCAAACAACGAAGGTATCGTCAACGTATCTAAAGAAACAGGCGGGTTTTAAAGGCGCCGACTCCAATGCACGTTCCTCGAAGTCTTCCATAAACAAATTTGCGATCACAGGAGACAACGGACTACCCATCGCAACTCCATCTGTCTGCTCGTAATACTGGTCATTAAATAAAAAGTAAGTGGATGTCAACACATGCCTAAAGAGATTAGTTAAATCAGCACCAAACCTGGCTTCAATTAACCGCAACGAATCAGACAGAGGAACACGAGTGAAGAGAGAGACCACATCGAAACTCTCTAAAATATCAGAGTCATTCAGCCTCAGTCCCTCCAAACGGCGTAAAAAATCAGCTGAGTTCCTGATATGATGTTCACACCGTCCTACTTGTGGACTCAACAGAGAAGCAAGATGCTTGGATACACGATATGTCGGGGCGCCGATGTTACTCACTATAGGACGGAAAGGAGCCCCTTCCTTATGAACCTTTGGAAGGCCATATAACCTAGGGGGAACCGCACTATAGGTGTTAAGCCTCTTGATTGTGTCCTGCGACAAACCACTTTTCTTCAGGAGGCTGTTGGTCTTTCTCTCAACACTTTTCGTGGGGTCAGCATCGATTCTGCGATACGTTGAATCAGATAGTAAACGTTGCATCTTTTGTACATAATCATGTTTATTTAAAACAACGGTGGCATTGCCCTTGTCAGCAGGTAAAATAAGAATACTGGGATCAACTTTGAGAGAGCGTAAAGCAGCCCTCTCTGCTGCTGTTACATTACTCTTGGGTGGACGAGCCCTAGTCAAAACACGGCATGCCTCCCTCCTAACTTCCTCTGCAGCGTCAGGAGGTAGTTTGCAAACTGCCTGTTCAATTGAACTAATAAAATCAACTACCGGCAAATTCTTCGGAGTGGGTGCAAAATTTAAACCCTTCCCTAGCACGGATAAGGTTGCGTCGTCAAAAGATTTCTCTGTGAGATTTATCACAGAACTGTACAGGATGGCGGGTATAGGCAGGCGGTGGGCGTTATGGAATAATAGAGTAATTTTTAGAGAAAGACCATTTATTGGCTAAAGCATGTTGAAAAGGGATACATAGGCCTAGGGAGGTGAGGGTGAGCCAGAGCTTACAATTTGGCGAACATTGTTCGCGAAGCTACCGAAAGTGGTTGTCTGCCAAAACTAAGTCCACAGTGCCGCAGCACCGGGAGAATCGGGAGATGTTCAATGCTACAGGGCGCGCATCCGACTCGCGGGTGAGCAAGAATACAAGAGCGCGAGCCCGGCGACGGGCGGCCGGGTATATTCGACGCAACACGCGGCTTCCTCCGCCCTAATTGTGTTATCTTTTCTGCTTCGGTCCGAGAACCGAGGTATTAAATTTGCATGTACGCCGCCTGTCCGTTGCAGTTTGCCTAGAAAATATCGGGGTGTTCTCCCGCCGAAATATCGGCGGTCGCTGAAAGTGTTATCTGGCTGAATTCCCGGAAGTTATTTGAAAGTTGTATACGCCAGGAGAAACTCAGGTCTCACATTGTTTACCTCTACGGGGAGGAAATGTATCGGTGTTTACGTAAGTTGGATAAACTTCGTAGCTGTCGAGTTAGACTGCAATGTGCTTTGTCGTTTTTATTGAGGTGTCGTGATGAAAATCATGTACCAACATTTGCTAAGGTTGTGCACCATATTAATTCTCCTGCCTCCAATCGAACTAAGCAACGTGCTGGCTTGGCTCTTGTTTGCGAAAGGATTCGTTTTACTCGTCGACGTTTGGATTCTGTTTCCAAAGAATTGTATCGTTATCATTTAATGGTTGCATCTGAAGTGTCTGATTTCACTTGGGATTGGTTGGACGGTGCCTCATGGACCCAAGCTGACTGGGAGTACAACTCCGTTACTGCCCGGCATTTGGCAAAGTTTGAACGTTTTCATCGCGCGGAGTCGGATGTTATATCTCGACGTTCTGTAAAGGATGAGCCAGACAATAAGGGATTTTACTTTATTATATGAGCACCCAAACCGTAACTTCATTTTTCTATTGCGGCCAAGCCACGGCCGGCAGTGTTAGCTGCCTGTAAATTCTTTCGTCCCACGGTCTAGTAACAGGAAGTCAGCACCGAGAAAGGGCACCTTGTTCACGCGCCTCTCTCGTGTGCTGACGAGGTAACGCCGCCCCAGGCGTCGCTTAGCAGGCAACGCTCTGGAAAGTTCCATGCCGCCCGCACGCTTTGTTCGGTCCTGACCAATCAGGGCGGAGGAAGCCGCGTGGTGCGTCGAATATACCCGGCCGCCCGTCGCCGGGCTCGCGCTCTTGTATTCTTGCTCACCCGCGAGTCGGATGCGCGTCCTGTAGCATTGAACATCTCCCGATTCTCCCGGTGCTGCGGCACTGTGGACTTAGTTTTGGCAAACAACCACTTTCGGTAGCTTCGCGAACAATGTTCGCCAAATTGTAAGCTCTGGCTCACCCTCACCTCCCTAGGCCTATGTATCCCTTTTCAACATGCTTTAGCCAATAAATGGCCTTTCTCTAAAAATTACTCTATATTCCATAACGTCCACCGCCTGTCTATACCCGCCATCCTGTACAATTGGTGTCAGAAGTGGGATGCCGTTCCCGTAGTGACTTTGTCGCTACACTAAATTTCTCCCGGCAAGACGCCGTACACTTCGCGCATGGAATGCGCCAACCGGCCGCCACGTTTGCTCCACGTGGGCCGTGGCTGCTCCACTAAACACGCACAGGGCGCGCGCTGCAGCGAGGCAGCCCACGCTAGTCAGCCACGTGAGCCGGACGCCGCCGCGCTGCCCGCTGCCTGAGTTCGAGGGGCCTGCGCTGCGCTGCGCGACCGGCCGGGCCGCCGTCATCCGCCGCCGCGCCAGCCGCCGCCGCCGCGCCCACCGCCGCTGTCACCGACGCGCCAGGGGCCTGCCGCCATCGCCGACCGGCCGAGCCAGCGCCGTCCGCCGCCAACACATTTGCCGCCGCCCGCTGACCGCCCGCCGACCACCGCCCGCCGCAGCCACTGCACCACGCCGTCGCCGCCACCAATGCGTCGCACCGCCGCCATCGCCATGTAAGGCGCCGTGATGCTTACAACTATAGCTTCGACGATCTTCCGCCGCTGGATTGAGAATTTTTGTGGCCGTCCTTTTCTTGTAACAATCATTACTTTTTTCTGGTCACTAGCGTCCCATAAAATTGTAAACATGCCGATGGGAACACGAGCGACGGAACGGAATACCACCGCAGAGGCACCTGCCTCGCAAGACCCGCTCGAGGCCATAAATGCGCAAATGCGCCAGTTATTCGCACAAAATCAGGAGCTACTTGAGCAAAACCGCGTCTTGAAACAGACGCTGGAAGCTAGTGCGCGAACTTCCATACCTGTGGCTAGCTCCACCCCTGTAACAAATGCTCAAACCGAGGCAACTAACACTAATTCTGTCTGTAATACAAATGCCACAATTTCTGCTAACATGGCGACTGTAAGCAATTTTCCTACTGCTGATTTCATTACCACCTTTTCTGGGAAGTCCCACGATAATGTGGCTATGTTCTTACAAAATATTCGTGATGTGGGTCGCACGTGTGCCTGGCCGGATGATCTACTGGTCAATGAAGTTGACAGGGGAAGCTCGAATGTTTATAGAAACGGTGGACGAATTGCGTGACACGCACGAATTTGAAGTATTGGCTCGCGGATTGACTACGCGTTATTCCGATACCAGAGGTACCGCATATTACAGAGATCAATTATCAACCTTTAGGCAGAAGCCTAATGAGGATTTTGATGCCTTTGCAGATCGCATACGAGCAGTATCTTGTCGTACTTATAAGCTAGGCGAAAATGCCAGTGGAAACAGAATTTTGCGCTCAGAAGCGGAAGCGCGTGCAATTGATGCATTTGTTCGCGGTATTGACCCCCGCATCGGAGGAGAAGTCAAAGCAGCCTCCCCCACTTCTCTGTTTGAAGCTGTTCGTTTGCCAATGTTACGCGAAGAGGTATTGCGTTTTTGCGCTGCCGCACCGCGCCCGCCGGACCCAGTACCGGTCCCAGCAAAAGAAGTCTTTTGTCAGCGTTGTGGGAAGCCCAACCATACGGCAATGCGTTGTCGCGCGCCGTATTGCACTATTTGCCAGACAGTAGGTCATGCTAATAATGTTTGCCCGACAAAGTCACAATTTTCTAATCAGATGCGTGGCCACCGCCGCAACGCGGGGTCGAATCAGGGAAACGCTTGGGGGGCAGGTTCCGCCTCCCACCCGCGCCCCGACAAAAATAATACACCCGGTTAGGACCGAAAAATATAAAGAGGTGTAACACGTTAGTCTAGTTGGCGTACTCGGGAACAAATTAGTTAGAATTTTAGTTGATACTGGTGCTCAAGTTAGTGTACTGTTTGTGGAGAAAAATGATCGAAGGGCGTTACAGCCACCCCGGTACCATATCAATGGCCTTGGAGAGGAAGTAATTGTCCCTGCAGGTTCGTGTGTAGTGAATCTGCAAATAGACGAGGGTAAATACAGTCAGAGGATGGAAGTAGTAAGGCTAAAGAAGGGTGAATTTGACATCATACTAGGGAATGACTTCCTGCACCGTTATCAGGGGATAGTGGATTATCGAACGCGAACTGTGCAGTTCGGCGAAGCAATTCACCGATTTGGCAGTGCGCACCCCCGTCAGACGCGAGGGAGCTGCGAAAGGCGCCGTTCACAGTCTCCCATAAAACCGCAGATGTGGGCGATAAAAACCACTGACCCTGTGAGGATAAAAGGCGGAAGTGGAAAGATTCTCTGGATAGATGTCAAAAATCAAGAACAGCCTAAGACAGACGTTCTGGTTGACCCGCTCACTCAGAATGATGTTTTAGATCGTCAGTCAGTACATATAAAGAGAAGTATCTGCCGACCGGAGAGGAGACAGAAGGGTTTTGCGATACCAGTAAGTATAGATAATTTTGGCGTAAAAGATGTTGTGATACCGAAGGGTACTATTGTTGCCAGTGGACAGGAAATTTTTGAGGAAATAAGAGGAGCTGAGAAGCAGCGAGATAAAGATGACAAAGGAAGGAGAAGAAAGAAATGTTCACTTAGAGAAGTGCGATATGTCGCGTCGACGATAAGGAGTCAGTTAGAAGAGAAGTTAGGTCATTTAAATAGTGAGGAGAAAAGGATGTTGCAGCCAGTATTAGAGGAATTTTCGTGGTTGTTTGAAGAGAGGCAGTTTCTACCGGCTACGGATTTGGTTCAGCACGAAATTCCGACCGGAGAAGCTCGGCCAATTGCACAAAAACCTTACCGTATACCATATCATTTGCAGTCTGTAGTTGAAGATACGATTCAGCAGCAATTAGCTGCAGGAATCATACAACCCTCCTCGAGTGCGTGGGCGTCTCCCGTGGTCGTTGTGCCAAAGAAATCAGTAAGTGGGGAGAAAGCCTATCACCTATGTGTCGATATGCGGGCAGTAAATCGGGTAACGACACCAGACACATATCCGTTGCCGCGCATTGATGAAACATTGGACCGATTGGGCAACTGTAAGTATTTTACCACCCTTGATTTGCGTTCTGGGTACCATCAAATTCCTGTTGCGCCCCAGGACCGCCATAAAACTGCTTTTGTTGTACCTACAGGATTGTATGAATTTGTAAGGATGCCATTTGGATTGAGAAACGCCCCTGCCACTTTTCAAAGATTTGCAGACTTGCTGCTACGTGGGTTGAAACCTACAACATGCTTGGTGTATTTAGATGACATTATTATTTTTTCTAAAACGATAAAAGAACATGCAGAAAGACTGAGGGATGTTTTGCAAAGGTTAAAAGGAGCCCATTTGAGTGTAAAATTAGAAAAGTGTGCTTTCGCCCAGTCACAAGTACAATATTTAGGTCATATAATAAGTGGAGAAGGTGTCAAACCGGACCCCCGTTTGACCACCGCAGTAAAGGAATTTCCAACGCCGACAAATTTCAAGGAACTACAGTCATTTTTAGGCCTTGCAAACTACTACAGACGTTTTGTGAATAATTATGCTACCCTTGCTAAGCCCCTGACTAATTTATTGAAAAAAGGAGTTAGTTTTATTTGGACCAAAGAATGTGATAAAGCTATGCAACAAATTCAACATGTTTTAACTGGAGCCCCTGTACTAGCGTACCCGGATTTTGAAAAACCATTCATACTGTCAGTGGACGCCTCAGATTATGCTGTAGGAGCCATCCTGTCACAAGAGATAGATGGCGAAGAACGACCAATTGGTTATGCGTCTCGACAGCTTAATAAAGCAGAGTCAAATTACAGCACAATTGAGAAGGAACTTCTAGCACTCATGTTTGGTGTAACTTATTTCCGATGTTATTTGTATGGGGGAAAATTCACTGTAATCACTGATCACGCCGCGTTACAGTGGATGTTGAGCTTAAAAGACCCTAGTAGTAGGCTAACTCGTTGGGCTTTGAAATTGAGCGAATTTGAGTATGAGTTGAAACACAAACCGGGTAAGTTACACCAAAACGCCGACGCATTAAGCCGAAAAGTCAGAGTGATCGTAGCTAATGACGTTTCTATTGAAGAATTAAGGGATGACAAACATTCTTTAATCATGGAATTAAGGGGAAAGTTGTCCTTTTCAACAGAACACTTAAAGAAAGAATCAGTTAATCTAGAATATACCAAAGGGATTCACATTTCACCTGTTAATTTAGTGAATAGTGCACGAACACAGGTATTAAAGCTTGACCATAAAAACATGATAGTAACACGCCTTCGTAACTACCAGTAGATCAATGACTACATGCTGCCGTCTACCTGTCCTTTGAAATACGCCCTATTAATGATCACACGACGATAATAACAAGAATAAATACGTCCAAAGTTAAACAACCAATATATTACTCTAAAGTAAAAGGAGACTTCCTCAAGTGCTGTTTTATTGTTTCCATGATGCGATGTTGAACAGACAACAAGGTAAGTTTTTTTGGTACCACGTATTTCTGTATATCAAATACCACGGAAGGAGTCGCGTAAATACCGCCACTGTTGTTTACAGCTGTTCACATGCGCCGAGCCCCGCCCCTCTCTGTCAGCTGGCGATGCGGTCCCCTTCTCTTCCCTTTCCTTCCCTCTCCATCCTACAGCCTGCAGAGAGAGAGCGGCCATTGCAGTTCCCCCTTTCCCACCCACCGCCTCTGCCTTTGGTGCGTGCAGCATCTGCACCTCTCCCCTCGCCCCTCCTCAGCAACCAACCATCGCCCTGCAGGCCACGTGCCTCGGCCACGCTACACATTCGCACATTCGTACGTTGCAGTTTAAACAGCAAACCTAAAGGGATGGTTATAGAAATAAAATCACCAGCTTAATATTGCCCTACAGATTTTATTCGTCTTATCTAAAGACGGGAATCTATTTGTGTTGACTGTGTTTTCAGTAAGGAACAAAATCGTGAGAGAGAACTTTTCCTGGTACGCATTGTCTAAACCATCAGGATTAGTAAACGTTGGAATTTCAGATCGATCTCCGGCTATGTTGTATCACTACCACGGTTAATAAACGGATCTATATGGCGTCAAGAAAGCCGGCACTTGTCGCTATATTTGTCCTGTAAACGACCGCTGTGTGGGAAACGCGTTAGCCAAGGAGTTGGGTTTGGAATGCCATCGCAAAATGCAGTTTATCTAGAAGCCTGACACCTGCCAGTTACCTAAATTTTAGAAGAACAGAGTGTTTAAGTAAAATATTTGGAACCCGATAGTTTTGTGATCTCCAGCGATTTATGTTATTAGAGTCCCTTAGAAAAGAACATCCTCCATGCATAACTGTCGTGAACAACATAAGATAACTCTGGAAGGAAATTTTGTAACTGTACCGAGAGATTAACTCCACGCGTAGCAAGAGGACGGACCCAGCGTGAATGCCAGTTATGCTGCCGAGCCAGTGAAACCGGACGCAGCCGTACTGTCAGCTGTGCTGTCAGCAACTTACAATCTCACGAGCGCGACGCGTGTCGCACCTTAGCACCTCAAGCTGCACCGAATCTCAACACAGAAAATTCTTAACCATTATATAACGAACCATTTGAATAGCTTTATGCACATTTTCAATACTAAGGAACTTACTTTGCTCCCCACACACTTTATATACTATATGACAAATGAACTCTAAATTTTATTAAAAACCAAAGCAACGACAGGTAAGCCATATCGAGGTCTTCCGAGATGCAACTAGCTTCGTCGAGCCTCCAATATTGATTATATGGAAGCAGGTAGGTGAGAGAATTAACAAAAGGAACAACAATCACATCCTTAAACGATTGACTGGGTGACTGATAATCACAAATATTTGCAAAAAAAAAAAATCAACACAGGAAACGGTTTATCACATGTTTAATAATTATTGGTCTGTTCATTGAAGGCGACAGAAAACCACTTTTCTTCAGAATCTTGTTAAAGGAAGTATTAACATGACATTACACTATTCCACAGCATTACACACAACATTGCCATTACTTAATGACAGTTTTCTTGTGGGTAGAAGTACCAAAGATCGGTTGGAATGAAAATACAAACGAGAGCATAAAGGAATACCAAGGGATACATACATTCATTTTGCTACGAAATGTAACTGGAGGATAAAGAAGTTTTGTTTGAAGGAAATAATATTTTAAACTTTTGCATTTGTTGCGGTTTTGACACCGCTTATATCACTATGACGAGTTACCAATTACTTATGTCTAATTACTTATGTCCAATTCCTTATGTCTAATTACTTACGTCCAATTTCTTAAGTCCATGTATTATCTTATTGTTGTTCATTTTGACTGTTTTATTACTACCTATTTAGAGAATTTTGCTAAAGTTTTGCCAGCACCAGTAATTTAGTATTTGTATCAAAGTAGTTTTTCCATGTGTCACTGTGTTACTATATTGATGAGGATAATCATTTTGTAGGATTTCAAGTATGCTAGGATAGGTTGCCGAGTACTGCCAATTATTTGTTTATTAATAATGATGTCTTAGGTAAGAAATGGTTTTGGAAGGATAATTTAGGATGTAACAATGCTTTATTTTCATTTGTATTTGAATGTTCATCTGGAGGGACATACCACATGCCTACCCCCGTGATAGATAACCTAAACAGAGTGAATCACACCCACAGAACGAGTAAGCTTTGTCTATATACTTAGTCTGTTGGTTGAACAAGAGAACCACACCCGCAAGGGCACGTACCTTACGTGACGCGGTTGGCACCCGCGCGGACCCTTAGCTGTCTGTGTCGTTTCTTCACTTTTCCATTTCGCGACATAGTCCGTCCTATCCACTTTCATCTGACAACTTTCAACCGAACAATGCCTTTTGCAGTCTATTACCCGGGCGTATCCTAACACAAAACTATCCAGCCCAGACTTTGATCTTCCATCTCGAAGAAGAGTTCACGAGAACAGTGTTCCGTGCTCTCTGACGACAGCTGATTAGGCAACGTCAGACGCGAACCGCGTCTAGCCCGCAGCTAAACGCCAGTAAGCGGAAATCTCTGTTCAAAACCTTGAGCCTTCTTTGTTTTCCCATATTATTTTCCGAAGGAATACCGACTATTGAAGTAGTAGCATTTAACTGTATGACGTGTCCCAGGACACTGCGATATAACCAAGGGTAGACGGAGTTTTAAGCAACCAGCTGGGCCCGAGGAGGCCAGCACCATGGAGTTATAGGGACGGCGAGTTTAGTCGCAAAATGTTGAGAGGATGAAGACGGCGAATTTGATCGCAAAGTAAAGTTAGTCGCAAAATGTTGAGAGGATAAAGACGTCGAATTTGGCCGCACAACGAAGTTTTTTTCTGTGAGAAATGTCGAGTTTTTGGAAGAAATACGTAGGAACTATCTTGGAGTCGCAGAATTGTCATCTACACAGTTAAGTAGGCGACACCGTCGTGCCAACGATGCGCTGTGCACTATACCTTCATAAAGGAAAAGTCCTTCAGAAATTACGCTCAAATTAGTCTTTTCTAATTCAATTCCTTACACTTTCTTTTTCCATTCTGGAAATCTCTAGATTCTCGTCGAGTTTTGTTCTTCTCGCCTCATTAGCAACACCGTTGACTTCCAACGACACAATCTACGCCCCAACTGCACCAAACTGGTGTCACTTTTCTTTGTCATTCTCCTTTTATGGTGTTTAGCAAATATATTAAGTTACGAGACACTCCCTCTCACAATGTGAATGTTATTACACTTGGATGGTTAGGCCAAGGAGGCATTTAACTTTTTTTTAGTTATTTATGTGTTATTTGCAACAATTTGATATGATATTTGAGTGCTTCGTTTTTATATTTTCATGTTTTTGTAACAATTATGTATGGGCTAAAATGGATTTCATAGGACCTATGTTACGGGGTTGTGACCTATGTGTCACTTATGAAGTAATTTACTATGACATAATGTAATTTTAAACAGAACCTACTGTATCAACGCGTCTAGCGTGATGACACGCGTAATCCCACTTCTATTTTGTTTGTCATCGGTGAATAAACCATATCGATTACGCACATCTATTTCCCTTTGGAGAGAGTGTAAAATACAGACGGCGCAGTGATCAGCGTCGGTATGCTTCTTCTCTCTCTCGCTCTTAAACCTGACGCTTGCTTCCTGCACCGCGCACGTGCTCCCTGCGTGCGGCATTTGACAGTCGTAGACCCCCAGGTGCCGCGTGCAGCCCTGACGTCGCACTGAAGTTATCCCCCGTGCCTTTCTGACGTAGCGCGAGATTCGGCCTTGCAGTCAGCTGCCACTCTGACCTAGCCTCCGCGCAGATCTTTAGCAAACGGTTCCTGCCGGAACGCCATTAATGACGTTTCATGCCACTACGGCTTACTCACTTAGTATTCGCGCCCCCTTTAATTATGTTTTTTTATACCTGACAGCCCATTCATGATTCCCTTGTCAGCTAACGTGCCAGCTTTATCTAATAAATAAAATGATCACCTTCTATCGTCAATTGATGACTTGGTAAAACATGAAAAAGGACAAATATCTTACGTTCGCCTGTTGGCAGACTTAGATGAATGGCAAACAGCCACAAACTAAACTCAACAAAAATGAGAAGGACCTATCAGGCATGTGCCCTACCTTAGTTTTAAGAGTGCAATTCTAATATCACCTAATGTGGAAAAACTAGTGTAGTGTAGTGAAGTGTTCCCTTAGTGATAACACCCTTTTCAACTGTGTTTTGAAACGTGTGGACCTCCCCTCATACCCCCCTACCCTGCGCTGAGTTCCAGTGCACGGACCTGGCCACGGTCACGGCCACGCCCCCTTCCCGCCGGCAGCCTGCGCGCTGCCCGCTGAGGACAACACAACGGAACGCCGCCTCGAGCCAGGCGTCCCCGCAGTGACTCACCAGTGGTGATATCAGTACATTTTCAACTTATTTTAACAAAAGCAAAGAAATAAGACATTTTTACTTCAACTTAGCAACAAGAACACTTGACATGTTTATCTAATTCGCACTGCTATGTTTTGTTCTAATTTTGTTTTGATATTTTATGATGTTTTGAGATTTTATGATGTTTTGATATTTTATGAAGTTTTGATGTTTTATGATGATTCTTCTATACACAAATATTGTTGATGTAAGTCCCCTTGCGACCCTTAGGAGGTCTTTAGAGTCTCTATATCCTCCCATAGGTTAAGACCCCTGCCGTCTTCCGTGAGGGCCATTCTTAATCAAGTAATGTTTACTTTGTTTTGCAAGCTAAATTTGTTTACATTTAAATGCTAATTACATTGAGCGAATTCACATACGTTCTCCGCTCCCACGGAAGGGGGAGGAATGTAAAGGATGAGCCAGACAATAAGGGATTTTACTTTATTATATGAGCACCCAAACCGTAACTTCATTTTTCTATTGCGGCCAAGCCACGGCCGGCAGTGTTAGCTGCCTGTAAATTCTTTCGTCCCACGGTCTAGTAACAGGAAGTCAGCACCGAGAAAGGGCACCTTGTTCACGCGCCTCTCTCGTGTGCTGACGAGGTAACGCCGCCCCAGGCGTCGCTTAGCAGGCAACGCTCTGGAAAGTTCCATGCCGCCCGCACGGTTTGCTCGGTCCTGACCAATCAGGGCGGAGGAAGCCGCGTGGTGCGTCGAATATACCCGGCCGCCCGTCGCCGGGCTCGCGCTCTTGTATTCTTGCTCACCCGCGAGTCGGATGCGCGCCCTGTAGCATTGAACATCTCCCGATTCTCCCGGTGCTGCGGCACTGTGGACTTAGTTTTGGCAAACAACCACTTTCGGTAGCTTCGCGAACAATGTTCGCCAAATTGTAAGCTCTGGCTCACCCTCACCTCCCTAGGCCTATGTATCCCTTTTCAACACGCTTTAGCCAATAAATGGCCTTTCTCTAAAAATTACTCTATTATTCCATAACGCCCACCGCCTGCCTATACCCGCCATCCTGTACAGTTCTGTGATAAATCTCACAGAGAAATCTTTTGACGACGCAACCTTATCCGTGCTAGGGAAGGGTTTAAATTTTGCACCCACTCCGAAGAATTTGCCGGTAGTTGATTTTATTAGTTCAATTGAACAGGCAGTTTGCAAACTACCTCCTGACGCTGCAGAGGAAGTTAGGAGGGAGGCATGCCGTGTTTTGACTAGGGCTCGTCCACCCAAGAGTAATGTAACAGCAGCAGAGAGGGCTGCTTTACGCTCTCTCAAAGTTGATCCCAGTATTCTTATTTTACCTGCTGACAAGGGCAATGCCACCGTTGTTTTAAATAAACATGATTATGTACAAAAGATGCAACGTTTACTATCTGATTCAACGTATCGCAGAATCGATGCTGACCCCAAGAAAAGTGTTGAGAGAAAGACCAACAGCCTCCTGAAGAAAAGTGGTTTGTCGCAGGACACAATCAAGAGGCTTAACACCTATAGTGCGGTTCGCCCTAGGTTATATGGCCTTCCAAAGGTTCATAAGGAAGGGGTTCCTTTCCGTCCTATAGTGAGTAACATCGGCGCCCCGACATATCGTGTATCCAAGCATCTTGCTTCTCTGTTGAGTCTACAAGTAGGACGGTGTGAACATCATATCAGGAACTCAGCTGATTTTTTACGCCGTTTGGAGGGACTGAGGCTGAATGACTCTGATATTTTAGTGAGTTTCGATGTGGTCTCTCTCTTCACTCGTGTTCCTCTGATTCGTTGCGGTTAATTGAAGCCAGGTTTGGTGCTGATTTAACTAATTTCTTTAGGCATGTGTTGACATCCACTTACTTTTTATTTAATGACCAGTATTACGAGCAGACAGATGGAGTTGCGATGGGTAGTCCGTTGTCTCCTGTGATCGCAAATTTGTTTATGGAAGACTTCGAGGAACGTTCATTGGAGTCGGCGCCTTTAAAACCCGCCTGTTTCTTTAGATACGTTGACGATACCTTCGTTGTTTGGCCTCACGGTAGGGACAATTTGAATGTCTTTCTAGAACATCTGAACTCGATCCACCCGAACATTCGTTTTACGATGGAGGTGGAAGAGGATGGTTGCCTTCCCTTTCTCGACGTGTTGGTTAGGAGGAAGGATGATGGATCATTGGGACATGCAGTCTACAGGAAACGTACTCACACCGACTTGTACTTACAAGCTAATAGTTGTCACCGTTCGGCTCAGCGTGAAGGGGTACTTCGTACCTTGGTACACAGGGCACATGTCGTTTCTGAGTCTGAGACTTTGCCAGCTGAGCTGTCCCATCTTGAAGTTACATTTCGTCAAAATGGTTACAGTGATAGACAGATTGAACGTGCGTTGCGCTATCGACCAACTGTACATCGGGTGATTGATGATAATTCTGAGTCAACACCTAAGTCTGCTGCCTTCTTGCCTTACGTAGGAAACACGTCCAATAAGACCGGTCGTATTTTACGGAAATACGATGTGAAATGCGTTTTCCGACCTCCATCTAAAATTAGAGCACTTTTGAGTTCCGTTAAGGATGATCTTGGACTGCGTAAGGCGGGTGTATATCGTATCCCTTGTAGCTGCGGCATGGCATATATTGGTCAAACTATCAGGACCGTGGAGGACAGATGTACTGAGCATAAACGGCACACACGATTACAGCAGCCAAATAGATCTGCTATTGCCGAACATTGCTTGGATACTGGTCACCCCATGTTATATAATAACACCGAGATATTGGCATGCACGTCCAGCTATTGGGACAGTGTCATTAAGGAAGCAGTTGAGATTAAATTAGCGAGCAACCTCGTTAACAGGGATGGAGGTTTCTGTTTAAACTCTGTTTGGAATCCGGCTCTCTCCCTTGTCAAAAAACAGAGGAACAGAGTCAATGCTGCCTCACCTGCGAATTCATAGTCTCACTATCGATAGCTCTGACTTTGGTCATCTTTGGTGGCACTAGTGTTCAGTGTGTGTGTGTGTGTGTGTGTGTGTGTGTGTGTTATCTTTCCTGCTTCGGTCCGAGAACCGAGGTATTAAATTTGCATGTACGCCGCCTGTCCGTTGCAGTTTGCCTTGAAAATGGCGGGGTGTTCTCCCGCCGAAATATCGGCGGTCGCTGAAAGTGTTACCTGGCTGAATTCCCGGAAGTTATTTGAAAGTTGTATACGCCAGGAGAAACTCAGGTCTCACTTACCGACGTGTCAGTGGCCTCTGAGCAGCCAGCAGCACCGCGTCGGTGTAAACAGCAGAGTCTGCTATCTTGGCCTGACAGTTTCACGACGCACTAATGTCTAGATTGTCTAGATCTCTGGGCGCACTGCACCTGTTGTGGAAAGGGTGGGCATTTCCGAACTGTCTGCCAACAATGTTAGGGACAGTCGAACACCACACCGCATTTGTGTGATGGGACGATGCATGAACTTCAAGCCATCGTACCTCAGGGAAATTCTTCCGCCACAAAGTTGTTTCTAGAACTCACAATTACATACCAGGACGTTCGTTTCCAAGTAGACAGGGGAGCGACGATATCCCTGGAGAAACTCCCAACATATGCCCGCTTAAATTACTCAGCGTTGGCCCTGCCCTCCCGAAAGTTGGTCGCTTATGGTGACATCTCCGTTCCGCTCAGAGGTCAGTTCACAACTACGGCGGCATACGAGAAGGCTACACGGCCGATAACGCTGTTTGTTGTCAATAGTCACTCACTTAGCAACATTTTCGGCCTGGATGTCTTCTCACTGTTTGGTTTCTCAGGTCGTCTTGGACATGGTTCCCTTCCAGGAAGTCGACGACATTTGCGCCTCTTTCGCGTCTCTATTTTAACCTAGCGTGGGGTGCGCCATCAATTTCGAGGCGCTAATTTCTCTTCGTCCAGATGAAGTGCTTCGTTTCTATCGGGCACGTCCTGCTCCCGTTTATGTGCAGACGACTGTTAAGCTCGAACTAGATCGACTTAACGAAGCGGGGGTAACTGCATCTGTCAAAATTAGTGCTTGGACCACACGGCTGGTAGTGATTAAGGAACCAAATGGCACCCTCAGGATTTGTGCAAATTTTCAGGCACAAGATGAAACCTATCCCACACCACGTCCAGAGGACCTCCTCCCAAAGGTTTCCAGAGGTGAATGTTTCTCTAAGATAAACCTTTCTGAAAGTTATTTACAGATCCGACCAGATGTGGAATGGCAATGACTTTGGTCATCAGTACACGTTTTGGCTTCTACATACATTTTGTCCTTTGGCATCCCTTCAGTAGTGAGGCAACAGGGACGTGGCTCCAAAGTACCGATATCCAAGATGGCTACCGTCACCCCAGGAGGGCAGCACCCAAAATAGGACACCCCAAGTACCATTATCCAAGATGGCGGCCGTGCCGCAAGTACGTGACGTCACGTCACGTCAGCTGATGGCGCGATTGACGTCATTCAAGATGGCTGCTTTTGGCGGGAAGACAGGGCAGTTGGGCTACCTCCACTAACCTAACTCACCTCTTCCTAGGCACTGGACATAAGTCTTAATTTAAACAATTACAAGCAGTATCCCCGTGAATGCTCTTCGTCATCCTCTTCGAATTTCAGATTTTGCTCTAAGAGCTTACTCTTGCAGCTGAGGCAAGTTAGTATGTTATTGCTGTTCAATTGGAATATAATTTTTATAAGTTTTTTGAATTTGCTTCAATTTGTTTAAATTTGATTCAATTTGTTTAAATTTATTATCTACCTACAGCATTACTGTCGTGTTACTGCCACAAGATGCTGAAATATCGATAGCTGTATTGCGTGCACTCATTCAGCTCTTGTCATAAGTCTTTATTTAATCAATTACCGAAATAATCCAGTACATACCATGCAGACGTGCAATCTACTCGTAGATCACCGAAATAACGCATGGAAACCGCTCACAACGCTTAATTACCCGAAAATAATTCAATGCACAAACTCTCATTGCAAGAAACTCTCCAGATGCAGGAGAGGAAGGTTAGGTTATTGTACTTTACTTATTTTTCTCGGGAAACTGACCCAAATATTCATCCTAATGGCATAATTAATCACAAAGATCAGTCTTAATTACGCAACTATATGCAAAGCATTACATAAGTATGGCTTAAAATAGCAAAAACTAACTAAACAACTGTCCTGCTTTAATTACACAACTATAAGCATAGCACTGCACAAGAACGGCAATGCTCCGCAAAAAATGACAACTTGTGTTATCCTGTTTGGGAAAAAAATTATACCACATGAAACCAGCGACAGATGCACTAAATCTCTACTCTACACCTACAAGCTATTGGGAAAACGTTCAACTTACTTGATCCTGCTTTTCGACAGAGATGAGTTTAAAAAAGTATATTATCTCCAAGCATATACCATTTATCTCTGTTTGATATCAGACTTCACTACACACACCTACTAAAGAATCACAATAACCGAAGCCAGTGGGAGATCCGCATCCTAAAAGACTACCTTCTCATCCGTATACTCTACTGGCCATTGAAATTGCTACACCAAGACGAAATGCAGATGATAAACGGGTATTCATTGGACAAATATATATTATATATTATACTAGAACTGACATGTGATTACATTTTCACGCAATTTGGGTGCATAGATCCTGAGAAATCAGTACCCTGAACAACCACCACTGGCCATAATAACGGCCTTGATACGACTGGGCATTGAGTCAAACACAGCTTGCTTGGCGTGTACAGGTACAGCTGCACATGCAACTTCAACACGATACCACAGTTCATCAAGAGTAGTGACTCGCGTATTGTGACGAGCCAGTTGCTCGGCCACCATTGACCAGATGTTTTCAATTGGTGAGAGATTTGGAGAATGTGCTGGCCATGGCAGCAGTCGAACATTTTCTGTATCCAGAAAGGCCCGTACAGGACCTGCAACATGCGGTCGTGCATTATCCTGCTGAAATGTAGGGTTTCGCAGGGATCGTATGAAGGGTAGAGCCACGGGTCGTAACACATCTGAAATGTAACGTCGACTGTTCAAAGTGCCGTCAATGCGAACAAGAGGTGACCGAGACGTATAACCAGTGGCACCCCATACCATCACGCCTGGTGATACGCCAGTATGGCGATGACGAATACACACTTCCAATGTGCGTTCACCGCGATGTCGTCAAACACGGATGCGACCATCATGATGCTGTAAACAGAACCTGGATTCATCCGGATGACGTTTTGCCATTCGTGCACCCAGGTTCGTTGTTGAGTACACCAGCGCAGGCGCTCCTCTCTGTGATGCAGCGTCAAGGGTAACCGCAGCAATGGTCTCCGAGCTGATAGTCCATGCTGCTGCAAACGTCGTCGAACTGTTCGTGCAGATGGTTGTTGTCTTGCAAACGTCCCCATCTGTTGACTCAGGTATCGAGACGTGGCTGCACGATCCGTTACAGCCATGCGGATAAGATGTCTGTCACCTCGACTGCGAGTGATAGGAAGCCGTTGGGATATAGCACGCCGTTCCGTATTACCTTCCTGAACCCACCGATTCCATATTCTGCTAAAAGTCATTGGATCTCGACTAACGCGAGCAGCAATGTCACGATACGATAAACCAAAATTGCGGTAGGCTACAATCCGACATTTATCAAAGTCGGAAACGTGATGGTACGCATTTCTCCTCCTTACACGAGGCACCACAACAACGTTTCACCAGGCAACGGCGGTCAACTGCTGTTTGTGTATGAGAAATCGGTTGGAAACTTTCCTCATGTCAGCACGTTGTAGGTGTCGCCACCGGTGTGAATGCTCTGAAAAGCTGATCATTTGCATATCACAGCATCTTCTTCCTGTCGGTTAAATTTCGCGTCTGTAGCACGTCATCTTCGTGGTGTAGCAATTTTAATGGCCAGAAGTGTACAATCACAAACTACGAGATCGAGTTACTAACCAAGAGGCTCTCGGCATCTGCCTTGCCGAAATGCCTCATAGCGAAAGTCACACTTTATTTCCAAATGCATCCTGTTCCTCTAAAAGTGTACTGACCTAATGGCTACGAAGCACCGCTGTCACAGCCCCACAACGCCTCGCGTTGAGGGGGAGGGGGGGGGGTGCGTACTATAGCACAGTACTCGATTGTATCCAATCACCCACAAGTTTGGAGAGCGTTTGCCCTGTTTTCTGTATGACTGTGTATAAGCATGTGTCGCCGAAGGCTCCCAGGACCAAAAGTAGTGACGTATCAGTCTTCGAGTGTGGATCAGAAGCGCACTATATACATCCGGACCAACGTTCGGAGGCGGATCCACCTTCAAACCCATATTGTTAATCCGTATCCCAACATCGGTCCGGATATAACCCGCGGCGCGTCACCACTCTAACGCTAACTCGGCTCTACTGCGAGTCCTGGGGACCTTCCACGAAACATGCATGTACATAGACATACAGAAAACAGAGCAAACACTCTTCAAATGTGTGGGTGACTGGATACAATCGAGTACAGTGCTGTAGCGCACCTCCTGATCAGTTCGTCTGGGCTAAGTGTTGGAAGCTGTACTAATCTTATAACCAATTTTAGAAAACAGCACGAGAGGCTATTTCACAATCGCGTGGATAGAACTGACATAAAATAGATACAATTGCGAAAATGATGGGGGAATAGGAATAAATCGACCTATTATAAATGCCGCTAAATTGAGCAAGTACTTGATATCTTCTAGTTGGTGCAAGACAATTTGTACATGGGGACAAGTATGCGACAGAAAGAGGAATCCGAGAAAAACGTCGAGATGGAAGCGAAGGGAATGAGGGAAGGAGTCAATTTTTGTCCACTAAGGCAGCATTATAGTGTATATCTGTTGAGATATCAGTGATTCATGCGAGTTGACTACTGTATTTGACGCTTTTCAGGAAGACAGGGAACTGTCCGTCAAACTTAAATGCACATGCCGTCGCGTGACATAGGCTGCGTTCGACTCACATACAGCCTCGTGTTCTGCATATGATTTAAAGCACTGTCTCCTTGCGATCGTTAACTGTAAACCTCTCCTTCATCAGAGGACTTCCATCTTACGTGTGATGAAACGTGACACATTCCTCTAAACGAACTATGATTTATGCGATTCACTCCATCCCCCCTGTCGTATGTTGGGTGTAAAATAGAGACTTCAGATTCATAACTAAGTTAGCGGTAGGTGCTTGTGAGGCACTGCAACCCCCATGTGTACATTTCCCTGACAGATGTGCTGCTTACAGAGTTCGTGGCAGAATGACTTGTAATTTTCGCAAGTCGGGCGCTGCTGCTATGCGTTTATCTGTTTCCTTGTAAGAGATTTTCCCTGTTAGTAAGGGTCATTTTATATAGGGTTGATGCAATCATAGTATAATTTCTGAACCATGATCAGATGTGGACAGTGGACGCTATACATCTCTGGTAAGCTATATTGTGTTCGTATCACACAGAGCAAATGTTTTAGGAAAATAGTTTTTACGTTTTACGGTTCGATAACATAGTTTATCCTAGAGAAACCGGGAAGAAGGATGTATGTCATGCGCTTTAAATATATTTCTTACATTGGAATATTAACAGGGCTAGATTCCTTACGAGTGATAGGTTGGAAACTTAAGCGATCTGACATTATAGCCCTTTTTAAGTGAGGAACGTGGTAGCCTTAGGAGTTCGTTTGTTTATTCTCTCTCTCTTAACAATATCTTCCAGCTACTGATCCTAGACACTGGAATAATAGTTTAAAATTGATGCCTCGAACTCCATCCGTCTGGAGCTCCATCATGCATTAAAAAATCGTTTTCTTGTTCTTCTTCTTCTTAACCGTCTGCTATTAGATCACGAGACTTTCAAATCTGTTACTATACATCGATAAGGAGTGTTAACCACCTCGACATGGGCGCATCTCGAGAAATCTTGTACACTGGGATGGGCGAGGACTCGGCGAACTCCATCCATTCACGAGACATGAAATGTTGCGGTCTACTTCTGGTCGGTTGCAGATTAAATAGGTACCGGTGCTGCCGGGTGGGTTGGTCAAAGACAGTGTTGGGAGGGGGGGGGGGTCTTTCAGTCTCTAATTTTAGCCTAAGACTGCGAGAACGCTCTGTGGCTCCCATCAGCATAGAGATAGATTGTAAGTTAAGCAATATGCTTTAGGTGTAGAAATATGTAGAGTGCTTTCTGACATACTTTGATGATGTATTTGTTCGATAATTAACAATGAATGGACGTACTGCACAGTCACATATCCAGAGTCGCAAAGTGGAGAAAGGGTGGTTTAGCTATGATACTGAAATTGGGAAACATGCTCTCACATCATTGATCGGAATTGAAATTAATTTAGAATTGATAAAATTGTTCATATAATAATTGTAATGCTTATTATTTCAGAAGATCGGCGGTGTCTTTTCCGTCCACTGATACGTTGTTGGTTACAACGTAATGGTTGACTGACAACGCTTGTTTGAGTTAGAGCAAAGGTTTTGTGAAGGGGCGACTCCTTCTGGGGAGGTAGCACCAAAGCAGTGATGACGTACATGACTGCAGTACGAGGAATCAGTCGAAACGGAACTCATAACCTACAGATTCGGACTGTAGTTTGGAAACCCACGCGAACGCGGTAAAACTATTCCAATTTCCTTATCTTGTAACTGATTTTTTATTTAAAATCATCGAGTGTGTGTGTTGTGTTATGGTAACAGCAGTAACAAACTGATTTGCACTGTGCGAAGTCTAGAGGCGCCTCAATTGACTTACCTTACCTCCAAACTTCCCGCAAAGTGGGCATGGCAGGGAGGCACGGCACTCTCCTGTGATCTTGGGTAGCGGCACTTGCGTCATCAGGTGACGTCAATTGCGTCACTGTGCGAGGGCTAGTTTTCTGCAAGAGGCCATGTTAATGGCAGTTTAGAACCTGACACAGACCTTGAAGTCATGGTGGGAAAAAATATACAAGAGGTTTGACATTGTACAAAGCGTCTTAGAGTAGAAAAATCAATGTTTCAAACAACGAGACAGGGTCACAGGGCGCGTCTCTTGCGACTTACAGTATAGTCCTCGGGATACGATCATCATCCGACGTTACAGGTGATTAAACTTTAAACTGAGCGTGCAGTTGATCAAAAAGTGTATATTTAATAGGATGGTCACACGTGCTCGATGCTTGCAGTATTTTGTTTTCTTTACGTGGTAGGAGAGAGATGCAGTGAAAATCTTATCGAGTACTCTATTGGATAAAGTTAGTGGAGCTTTATAGTTGGTAATATTTCTGTGTTGGATGATACAGAATAACGAAGATAGATTTGAATGGACACAGATCTTTAGTACTTGTATGTAGTTTGGGGGCACACCGCAGTACGATAGAAAAAGTCATTGTCCTTCTAGCAGTTCCGGTTTCCATCGAATGGTCAAAACACAGTCCTGTTGCAGTAATGCAGCTTAGTCTGTAGCTACATTTGTTGCAGAAAGTGGTAGATATATTTTCCCCCGACTCCTACTCAGTTGCGATTTAAATTGGAATGATCACATGCATGGAGCTGGAGAAAAGGCAGCTGTTGTATGGGGAGTTAACTAAAACGAGGTTGGAATTTTACTATAGCACATCGGCTCGAGACAGGTGACTCGTTTCGAGATATGAGAGTGCTAGAAATATGCTTCATTGGTGGCTGTAGTAAAGGACTTCTCCTTAGGATCCTATGCAGGTATGTGCTTGAATGTGAGGACTTGATTCAAAATCCGATACTGCATTTCTAGCGTAGCACTAGCTAGAGGTCTGAAAAGCTAGTGTACATTTCTTACGACCTCAATCAGCACATCAACCACTGTTTTTGATCCTTCTCAACCAAGCATCGCCTATAGCCCAGTCGATATATCACTGAACCTCTGAAATGGCATAGAGAGAGAATGCTTTTCAAATACTGGATAAATATCTATCTGCGGTAGCTTGATGGGGTTGAAAATACCGGTTTCGTAACACGTTTCTTAGCAGAATAATTTTCTAACTTGGGAGCATCTGGTTTATAAAGTACGTGTTTGTGTTCTGAGATGTGTAAAGGAGATGGCTATTTCCAGTGGCAAGGAAGGCTTGGATTTGACGTGGAATATTGTGATAGCAAAGGGAAGAGTATGTCAAGTCATAAGTATGGTAGAGATATTTTTATTTCCAGAGCCTTCAGCAGGGTGTATTTCGGATACTTCGTTTATTGTCGAATGTCATTCAGTTCTAAGTATAGCTATCAAATATATATGTGTTCGATTTGGTAGGATGATTCTTGATTCTATCTAGTACTTCTTCGCATTGGACTTCTTTTTTTGATGAGAGGAGGTCGATTGTGGTGTGTGCATATAGCAGGTGGAATACAAGTTTGCCGGTCGTCTGGATATGAGAAAGACGTTATTTGACTTTGTAAATTACAGGGCATGATTTGGAATCTGCTAAATGACGTAAATCTACACTCCTGGAAATTGAAATAAGAACACCGTGAATTCATTGTCCCAGAAAGGGGAAACTTTATTGACACATTCCTGGGGTCAGATACATCACATGATCACACTGACAGAACCACAGGCACATAGACACAGGCAACAGAGCATGCACAATGTCGGCACTAGTACAGTGTATATCCACCTTTCGCAGCAATGCAGGCTGCTATTCTCCCATGGAGACGATCGTAGAGATGCTGGATGTAGTCCTGTGGAACGGCTTGCCATGCCATTTCCACCTGGCGCCTCAGTTGGACCAGCGTTCGTGCTGGACGTGCAGACCGCGTGAGATGACGCTTCATCCAGTCCCAAACATGCTCAATGGGGGACAGATCCGGAGATCTTGCTGGCCAGGGTAGTTGACTTACACCTTCTAGAGCACGTTGGGTGGCACGGGATACATGCGGACGTGCATTGTCCTGTTGGAACAGCAAGTTCCCTTGCCGGTCTAGGAATGGTAGAACGATGGGTTCGATGACGGTTTGGATGTACCGTGCACTATTCAGTGTCCCCTCGACGATCACCAGTGGTGTACGGCCAGTGTAGGAGATCGCTCCCCACACCATGATGCCGGGTGTTGGCCCTGTGTGCCTCGGTCGTATGCAGTCCTGATTGTGGCGCTCACCTGCACGGAGCCAAACACGCATACGACCATCATTGGCACCAAGGCAGAAGCGACTCTTATCGCTGAAGACGACACGTCTCCATTCGTCCCTCCATTCACGCCTGTCGCGACACCACTGGAGGCGGGCTGCACGATGTTGGGGCGTGAGCGGAAGACGGCCTAACGGTGTGCGGGACCGTAGCGCAGCTTCATGGAGACGGTTGCGAATGGTCCTCGCCGATACCCCACGAGCAACAGTGTCCCTAATTTGCTGGGAAGTGGCGGTGCGGTCCCCTACGGCACTGCGTACGATCCTACGGTTTTGGCGTGCATCCGTGCGTCGCTGCGGTCCGGTCCCAGGTCGACGGGCACGTGCACCTTCCGCCGACCACTGGCGACAACATCGATGTACTGTGGAGACCTCACGCCCCACGTGTTGAGCAATTCGGCGGTACGTCCACCCGGCCTCCCGCATGCCCACTATACGCCCTCGCTCAAAGTCCGTCAACTCCACATATGGTTCACGTCCACGCTGTCGCGGCATGCTACCAGTGTTAAAGACTGCGATGGAGCTCCGTATGCCACGGCAAACTGGCTGACACTGACGGCGGCGGTGCACAAATGCTGCGCAGCTAGCGCCATTCGACGGCCAACACCGCGGTTCCTGGTGTGTCCGCTGTGCCGTGCGTGTGATCATTGCTTGTACAGCCCTCTCGCAGTGTCCGGAGCAAGTATGGTGGGTCTGACACACCGGTGTCAATGTGTTCTTTTTTCCATTTCCAGGAGTGTATTTCGTGAGTGGAAATATCGGTTTAGACGTAAATGTGTTCGCAGAGGTGATAAGTTTCTAAGTCGACGTGAAAAACTATATAGATATTTGCTCATAAAACTGGACTTTGCCTATTTTCGTGAAAAATAGTACCTTTATTGTAGTCGGAAATGAGTGAAGTTGATGTTAAATAAATAATAATCGAACGGTGGCTATCGTCGGCCCTGCTCGAGCGTACTACGTGAGGTCAAACAAAGTCTGGGAAGTGAGGCGTTTTGGGGCTGTGACAGCGGTGCTTCATAGCCATTAGATCAGTACACTTTTATAGAAACATGATGCATTTGGAAAAAAAAGTGGGACTTTCGCTGCGAGGCATTTCAGCGAGGCAGATGCCGTGAGACTGTTGGTGTAGTAACTCGATCTCGTAGTTTGTGATTGTATATGGATGAGAAGGTAGGATTTTAGGATGAGGATCTCCCACTGGCTTCGGTTATTGTGATTTTTTTAGTAGGCGTGTGTAGCTAACTCTGACGTCAAAAAGGGATACGTGGTATATGCTTCGAGCTAATATACTTTTTTAAACTCATCTTTGTCGAACAGCAGGATCTAGTGATTCGAACGTTTTCCCCCAAGCTTGTAGGTGTAGGGTAGAGTTTGAGTGTTTCCGTCGCTGTATAATTTTTTTCCCAAACAGGATAACACAAGTTGTCAGTTTTTGCGGAGTATTGCCGTTCTTGTGCAGTGCTACGCACATAGTTGTGTAATTAAAGCAGGATAAGGTGAGTTGTTTAGTTAGTTTTTGTGATTTTAAGCCAGCCTTGTGCAGCGCTTTGCATACAGTTGTGTAATTAGGACCGATATTTATGATTAATTATGCAATTAGGATGGATATTTGGGTCAGTTTCCCGAGCAAAATAAATAAATTACAATAACCTAACCCTCCTCTCCTGCATCTGCAGAGTTTCCATGCGTTAGGGCCGGGGAGCGGAGAGGGGGCGGGGGGGGGGGAGATGCAATTAGGCATTCCATCCAGTAGAATCAGGGTTCGAGTGGTTGATAAGTTGTGCTTCTTACTTGCAATGAGTGTCTGTGCATTGCATTATTTTCGGGTAATTAAGCGTTGTGAGCGTGTTTGCATGCATTATTTCGGAGATCTACGAGTAGATTGCACGTCTGCATGGTATGTACTGGAGTATTAGGTGTTGGGTTGTTTGAGGGAGGAGACCAGAGAACAAGGTCATCGGTCTCATCGGATTAGGGAAGGACGGGGCAGGAAGTCGGCCGTGCCGTTTCAAAGGAACCATCCCGGCATTTGTCTCTAGCGATTTAGAGAAATCACGGATAACCTAAATCAGGATGGGGCCGAACGTGGGATTGAACCGCCGTCCTCCGAAATTCGAGTCCAATGTGCTAGCCACTACACGACTTCGTAATTTGCGAGTTGTTTGGTTCTCGGTACATCAGTGTAATGTATTATTATTTTGGCGTAGTTTTGAGGTTTGTAAACTGTATATTGTGACTCTAAGCACGTTAGGGTGGGTGTTTTGGTTCAGTGTAATGAATAAATTAGGTGAAATCCGTAGCTAAATAAACTGTTCAAATAATAAATAAACTCCCTCCTCTTTCCACCAGCCCAGAAAAGGCTGATCCTTTTTTCACACCAATTTTCCTCTCCTCCAGACCGCTAGCATGGTGAGTGTTTTATATCAGCGTAATAAACTAGATGAGATCCGTAATTCGATGTAGGTAGGAAATGTGGTTGGATGACCTTGAAAAGTAGTTGAAACTGGTATTTGGAAGCGTAGCGAACACCTTTTTCTGTCTATATGAATGAGCAGCCTCTACAGCAAAATTCATGCACATTTTCCTCCAAGGAGATGGCAAACACATTTCATGCTGGTAGTGGCTCTAATTGTTTAAATAAAGAATTATGTAATATAGATTTATGTAATATAGATTTATGTACTATAGCTATTAAAACACCGATATCTAAGCCTCTTGTGGCGGTGACACAACACTAATGCTGTAGGAAGACAATAAATTTAAACAAATTTAAAGAAATTTATACAAATTTAAAGAAATTTATACAAATTTAAAGAAATTTATACAAATTTAAACAAATTTATAGAAATTATACTCGAATTGAATGGAAACACGATACTAAATCCCATCAGCTGTTAGAGCCAATTTTGTGAACAGAGTTGATGGTTGTAGTGGTCAATTGTTTAAATAAGGACTTATGTCTAGTGCATGTAATACATCTATCGATATCTCAGCCTATTGTGCCGGTAACATGAAACTAATGCTATAGATAGATAGTAAATTTATACAAATTTAAACAAATTATATTGAATTGATTGGAGACACCATACCGATTCCCATCAGCTGCAGGAGTAAGCTGTTAGAGCAAATTTCGTGAACATTCTCAAAGTGGGTGGCGAACACACTTGATGGTTGTAGTGGCTCTAATTGTTTAAATAAGGACTTTATGTCCAATGCAAGTAATACAGCTATAGATATCTTAGCGTCTTGTGGCGGAAACACGACACTAATGCTGTAGGTAGGTAATACATTTAAACTAATTTAATGAAATTTAAACAAATATAAGCAAATTTAAACAAATTTATAAAAAATATATTCGACTAGAATGGCAATACCATACTAAGTTGCCTCAGCTGCAGGCTCTTGGAGCAAAGTTCGAAATTCGAAGAGGGTGGCGAAGAGCGTTGATGGTGGTACTGCTTGTAATTGCTTAAATAAAGATTTATGTCCAGTTCCTAGGAAGAGGTGAGTTAGGTTATTGGAGGTAGCCCAAGTGCCATTTGTTTGGCACCATTTTGCTAGGTTAGTAGAGGTAGCCCAATTGACCTATCTTCCCTTGAAAATTCAAACTTCCCGTGAGTTCCTAGGAAGAGGTGACTTATGTTAGTGGAGGTAGCCCAACTGCCCTATCTTCTCGGTAAAAGCAGCCATCTTGAATGACATCAATCGTGTCATCAGCTGACATCACATGACGTCACGTATTTGCGTCACGGCCACCATCTTGGATAATGGTACTTGGGGAGTCCTCCTTGGGATGGTGTCCTCCTGGGGTGATGGCCGCCATCTTGGATAACGGTACTTTTGGGCAACGTCCTTATTGCTCCACTACTCCCTTCGGCAGTCTTCCAGAGCTACCTGGAACAGTTAACCATGTCATCCCCAGCGTGTACTAATTGCCTAGATGTCTTAATTGTTACGGGTGCTACGTGCCAGGACCACTTGCACAACTTCTGTACCTCTCTGCTACATTACAGGGTACAGGTTTCAACTTCCACCTGACATAGTCCAGTTTTTTAGGAGCAAGTGGAATACCTTCGAAAATTGCTCAACAAGGACGGGTTTCAGCTCACTGATCGCACCGTTTCAGCTACTGACTTTCTCCCGTGTCCTCAAAACCTGGAGGAGCTGCTGGCCTTTTTGGGTAAAGTTAATTAGCTATTCTAAGTTACTTCCGCATGTAGTACACTTTATGCTCCCACTAAATCGACGAAGCAACGTGGGACCAGGTGCTCTCTACAATGCCTTGAACAGCGGAAGCTGCAACTCTCTTTGCTGGAGTTTTAATTAACAGAGAAGAAAAGGGGAGGTAGAAATCTTAACCCCTGATCGGCACTCTACCTGGAAGGAAGTACTCTATGTTACAGTTACTCCAGGGTGGGGTTGTGCAGTGCGGTGATTATCTGGAATAAACCAAGTAGTTCTCAAAATCGACGACAAGTTCGTGATGAAGCAAAACGTTGTGTAGGAACCAGGAATATAAGAGAAGGTTTTAAAACAAGGGAATTAGAATTTAAAGAAAACTTGAAACAAAGAAACATAAGCATTGCTGTTATAACAGCAATAAAGAAGAATCCGAGAAGAACAAAAGATTTAAATAATTAGCATTTAAGTTACAGTGGAGTCGAAAAAATGAAACAAACAGTATGTGGAATAGGCATTCTTATAAGCGAAAAATGGAAAAGAATGATAGATTTGTATGACTGTATTAATGAAAGAGTAGCAACTGACAGATTCATAATTGATAGAGGACATTTATGTCTCATAAGATTATATGCAACTGAGGAAGGGGAACGAAGATTCTGAAACGTTTTATGAAGAGCTGTGAAAACAAGGAAATAAATATAATGGAACTAATAACTTTGAATGAAAATGGCAAGACATTATGAGATTTTGCGTTTAATCACCTAATAATTGAATAATTGCAAACAAAAAAAAGTTCACCTGGATTGCAAGATATTCATGCACATGCCCAGTAATTATGTAATAGCCAATAAAAAGTAAGCTCTCAAATTCGAGGTACTTGTGTGTCTAGAGGTAATGATATAGCGTCTGATCGCTTCCTAGTTACTTCAAAGACTGAAATATAGGCAAGACGGAGGAAACAAACAAATGTAAAGAAAAGCCAAACCCAAGATTTGAAATATAATGGTCATGTTCTACAGGAAGAAAGCATAAGAATCTTATATTAACGAAGACTCACACAGGAACTGCAAATGGTTGAAACTAATGACAATATTGAAAAAATAGCAACGATTAAAAACAGTAATGTTGAATACAGCTAATGAGGTACTAACGAAAAGTGAAGTATCGAGTTGGAAAAGGGATCTGAAAGAATGGAATGCAGAAATAGCTAACAATATTAAAGAAAAACAAAATGCTTATAACACTTATTTACAAACACAAATTAAGCATAGGAAATATTTTGCGTCTTCCATTTTTTAAATATGTGTTGGAATAACTGTTATGTACCTAAAGAATGTAACACAGCTAAAGTAATTTCTATATTTAAAAAAGGCAATAGGAAAGACATGGGAGATTATAGAGAAATAAGTTTACTAAACGCAAGATATAAAATTTATGGGATAGTTCTTAATCAAAGGCTACATACTAAAGGTGATGGAATAATTCCAGAAGAACAACCAGTCCTCAGAAAGGGACACTTTAGAAGTTATAATATATCTGTAATAAGACAAATTACTGGAAAACATCAGGAATTTGGCCTACAAATGTATTTAGCATTTATTAACTTTGAGAAAGCCTTTTCTGAGGAATAAAGACACTTTTGGGAAAAATAATGGTAATAAAAGGTTTTCCTAATCATCTTATTAATACTAAAGAGACTCTATATACAGGGTGTTACAAAAAGGTAAGGCCAAACTTTCAGGAGACATTCCTCACACACAAATAAAGAAAAGATGTTATGTGGACATGTGTCCGGAAACGCTTAATTTCCTTGTTAGAGCTCATTTTAGTTTCGTTCTTCCACCTACGCTCAATGGAGCACGTTATCATGATTTCATACGAGATACTCTACCTGTGCTGCTAAACATGTGCCTTTACAAGTACGACACAACATGTGGTTCATGTACAACGGAGCTCCTGCACATTTCAGTCGAAGTGTTCGTACGCTTGTCAACAACAGATTCGGTGACCGATGGATTGGTAAGACGGACCAATCCCATGGCCTCCACGCTCTCCTGACCTCAACCCTCTTGACTTTCATTTATGGGGGCATTTGAAAGCTCTTGTCTACGCAACCCCGGTACCAAATGTAGGGACTCTTCGTGCTCGTATTGTGGACGGCTGTGATAGAATACGTCATTCTCCAGGGCTGCATCAGCGCATCAGGGATTCCATGCGATGGAGGGTGGATTCATGTATCCTCGCTAACGGAGGACATTTTGAACATTTACTTTAACGAAGTGTTTGAAGTCACGCTGGTACGTTCTGTTGCTGTGTGTTTCCATTCCATGATTAATGTGATTTGAAGAGAAGTAATAAAACGAGCTCTAACATGGAAAGTATGCGTTTCCGGACACATGTCCACATAATATATTTTCTTTCTTTGTGTGTGAGGGATGTTTCCTGAAAGTTTGGCCGTACCTTTTTGTAACACCCTGTATAAATACAAAATTAGTTATAAGTTCAGGTTCTAAAATATTAAACGAAATTTTAATAAATCAAGGTGTTCAACAAGGATGCCGTGTATCATCCACTTCATTTAATTTTTGTTTTGACATCATAGTTATGAAGTGGAAAGATGAAATACACTTAGGAATAAAAACAGGACCTAGTGTACCATTAAATACTCTGTTATATGCTGATAACCAGATAATTATATAGGAAACAGAATATAATTTACAAAGAGGAGTATATAGATTTAACCAAAATGCACTATATTAATAAGGGCATCCGTCCATCCTTGAGGGATGATGGTGTAGCATGCTTGGTTCAGAGTCTGCAGCGTCTGCTGTGGCTAAAAAGTCCCACTCGAGGGTGGCAGTCCCTACTACAGTTTGGACGTGTGAAATTTGAGGGACTTCGAACAGAAGCCGCTCTGTCTCTTCGCTTTGTCCTCTTCCTGATTTGTTCCTGTGTGCGTTCGTCCTCTGAGAGCTTGACGCCGTTGCGCACACTTGACACGGTCATCTGCAATGCTTTCCCAGCGACTTGGATTGATTCAGGTCTTGGTCAGGTCTCTCTTGCAGACATCCTTGAAACGAAGATGCGGTCGTCCCACTGGCCTCACACCCTCCTGAAGTTCTCCGTACAGCAGTTGTTTCGATATCCGTTCAGGATCCATGCGCCTGACATGTCGCAACCATTTTAGACGTCGATGACTCAGGAGTGCAAAGATGCTGGTTGTGCTTGCACGATGAAAGACTTCGGTGTTGGGTACTCTATCTCTCCCAGAGATCTGAAGGATCTTCCGGAGACAGCGGAGATGGAAGCTGTTGAGTCGAGATTCATGCCTACAAAGAGTTGTCCATGTCTCACAGCTATAGAGAACGGTGCTTACAACACAAGCGTTGTAGACTTTTAATTTAGTTTTTGTGGTAAGCAGTTCGTTGTTCCATACTCTGTTTTTCAATCTAGCCATGACAGATAATGCATTTGAGATTCTGTTAGTAATTTCAGTGTCCATGGACAAGTTGCTTCATATTGTGGATCCCACGTAGGTAAAGTCATCAACTACCTGGAGAGGATTGCCATCAATGCTGATGAATGGAAGGTTGGTAGTGCTCTGCGCCATGATCTTAGTCTTTTGAAGGCTGATGAGTAGACCAAATTTTTCACAGGCATTTGATAATTTGTTGATTATATACTGCAGCTCATCTTCTGTGTTCGCTACTAGAGCTGCATCGTCCGCATATAACAACTTATGGATAACAACTGTATTTACTTTGGTCTTGGCCTTGAGGCGAGCAATGTTGAAAAGGTTTCCATCAGACCTCGTATGTAGATACATTCCCTCCTCACAGTCATCAAAAGCAAATCTGAGCAGTAGGGAAAAGAAAATAGCAAATAATGTAGGAGCTAACACACACCCCTGTTTCACACCGCTATTAACAGGAAATGCTTCTGATGTTTTACCGTTGAAACATATTGTTGCTTGTGTTTTCTCATGTAAAGAGACAATTATCTGTAGTAGTTTAGGTGGGCATCCAATCTTCTGCAACAGTTTTAAAAGCCCATTTCTGCTCACTAAATCAAACGCTTTAACAAGGTCAATGAAAGCAAAATAAAGTGGCCTCTACTGCTCACGACATTTCTGTTGTAGCTGTCTTAAGGAGAAGATCATATCTACGTTTGATCGGCCGGGCCTGAAGCCGCACTGAGATTCTGGAAGCTAAGATTTGTAATCGCATTAGGATGACTCTTGCATAAGCTTTCCCGACTACACTTTGTAATGAAATGCCTTGGTAATTGTTACAGTCACTTCTGTTCCCTGTCTGTTTATATAGAGTAAGTATCCTCGAATTCTGCATACTCATCGGGACATAACCTTCTTCCCAGCTGGTTGTGATAAGTGAATGTAAATGTTTGAGAAGAACAGACTTGTTATACTTAATAACGTCTGCAGGGATCCCATCTTCACCTGGGGCCTTTCCGTTAGCAAGAGAATCTATTTTTCTACTAAGTTCTTCCATAAGAGGCATTGCATCTAGTTCTTCCATAACTGGCATTTGTTTGATGGCGTCACATACATCCTTGCTAACTTCATTCTCGGCTGCATACAACTCGAGGTAGTGTTCAACCCAGCGTTCCATTTGCTTGCCTTCATCAGTAATGACTTCACCCGTCTTGGACTTCAGAGGAGCTGTTTTTCTGACAGTTGGTCCAATTGCTTTCTTAATACCATCGTACATTGCCTTAGCATCCCCAGAATCGGCCCCTTTCTGTATACCTGCACATAAATTCAGCCAGTAGTTATTTGCGCATCTCCTGGATGTTTGCTGTGCCCTGTTCTTTGCTTTTCGTAGGTCATCTCGAGTTCTTTCATTTGGGTTTCTTATGTAAGCAAGCAGGGCTTTCCGTTTAGCCTCAGTGACTGGTTCCCTTTCTTCCAGATTTTGCTCTTACCAGTCCTCATTTCTTTGTCCTTTTATTCCATAGGCCAATACTGCTGAGTTGTAGATTGCACCCGAGAGGTTTGCCCATTTCTTATCAACATTCCTTTCTGCTTGCGCGTTTCCTGGGAAAGCACTTTCAATATTACTGGCAAAATCCTGCTTTCTTTGTGTGTCATGATCATGATCTGTGTTGATACGGGGATGACCTCTCGGTTTAGCGTGGTGACATTTCATAGGAGTGAGCCTCAATGTGCTCGCCTCCAGGGCGTGGTCAGTGATGCAATCAGCACTATGATAACTTCGTGTCAATAGCACATTTTTGAGACCAGTACGCCTAGCTATGACTAAGTCAAGTTGATGCCAGTGATGAGAGCGCGGGTGTCTCTAAGACACCTTGTGCTGATCCTTAAGCTGGAAATATGTGTTTGTAATACAGAGTTCATAAAAGCAGCAAACTTCAAGCAGTCTCTGGCCATTTTCATTCATTTTTCCCACCCCATGATGTCCCAGGCAATTCGGCCATATGTCATCATCTGATCCAACTCTAGCATTAAAGTCCCCTAGAATATATAATGTCTCTGTGCTAGGTACCTTGGCTATTCTGTCGATGAGTAAATCATAAAGGAGATCCTCCTCTTCCATACTGGTTGATAAGGTGGGAGCGTACACATTTAGGATGTTGAAAGTGCCACTTGAGAAGGATATTTTCAAAGCAATAATTCGCTCTGTTCCACCGGATGGTGGGACAATACAGTCCAGGAGGGTGTTTTTAACAGAAAATCCTACAGCATGAAGTCTTGGCCCGTCTTGAGACTTCCCCTGCCAGAAGAATGTGTAATTATCCTCCCTGATAGAGCCCGCGTCTGGAAGCCGCGCCTCCTGCAGTCCCGCGATGTCAACATTCAAACGATGGAGCTCTCTGTCAATTACGGCAGTCTTACGGATGAAATCAACACATGTACCTTGGAGACATGGTCCTAACATTCCAAGTGGCAATGCGAAATAGTGATTTCTTTAATATTTCATTTTTGTTGTTGGTAGGTGTACTACATCAACCCGCTTGTCAAAGATTACTTCTAAGCTCCACACACCCCGTGAAGCAGGCGGATAGTGGCGGGACAGCACCTTATTGGCTGGGGGCTGCCCAGCCTGAGGCGGGCGGTAGCTGTCCAATGAGATGCAATGATCTCTCCCACCGTCGGAAGTGGCCCCTGGCACTCGAGTCTTACGCCAATCAGACAGAGCTTATAATCGGTAACTGCCTCTTCCCGTGTTGTGCCGAAGTCCTCGGACGTCGCCGAAGTGTCGTCTCCAGCATGCTACAAGCCTGAGAAATAAATATGAAGACTTGTGAGTTGCCCAATCATCACGGTCTCCCTCTCGACCTAAATGATAATATCCAGAGGAAAGGCAAGCCATTACGTCTGGTATCACTTCGGTTGCAGGAGCTGCCGGAAGGGGACGTATTGCACCTTCCAACGGCCTTTGGGGCCCCACTCCAGATTTTCTTTCAGGGTTTTCTCCCTTAGCCTTCATCCCTCCCCAGACCAACCACAAGGCAGTGGTGTGTTAAGGTAATTAGAGACTAAAAGGAATGGCAACTGAGGAGAGGGAAGGGAATAGGATATATAGGATATGGGATATAAGACGGGTCGTTGTGAGGCACACTTTGTCTGGCTCCTCTGCTGAGACCTGCCCAGCTAGGTTGAACCTGCCAGTAGCTACGCTACCACCGATATAGCTCTCAGCTTCCTTGGAGCACACAAACTCTCCCACCCGCACGGACAGTGCTACGATAAGGCGGTGCCTCATGGAAGAGGCACTATATTACAACTTAAATATATCTACAAATAAGACAAAGATAATGGCTTTCAAAGGAAAGAATTGAGTTACATCGAAAATGATAATAAAGGAGAAAATTTTAGAGCTAGTATCCTATTTCAATTATCTAGGATGTTGTATTAGTTTTAACTATGGCAAAGACATTGAGAAGAAGGCTAATAAATATCAAGCTATCTGCAAAACAGTCAGAATAACTTTATGAAGAAAAATAAGAAGAAGCACAAATGAAAGTCTATAAAGTTATGGTTGTACCTACATTTGTGTATTGTCTGAATCATGGACAGTGGCAAAAAAAGAAAAATCACATATACAAGCAGCAGCGATGACGTTCATGAGATATGTAAGAGGCTGTAATAAAGTAGATGAAACAAGGAATGAAATGATAAGGTCAGAGTTAAAAATATTTTCAGTTAATGACAAGATAGAAGAAAACTGAATGAAATGGAATGATCATGTTGATAGAATGTCGGAAAGCAGATTGCCATAAAAGATAATGATTTATTGGCTGATTGGAAAAGGAGAACCAGGTAGTACTCGTAAGAGATGGGTCAAATGACTCTGAGCACTATGGGACTTAAACGTCTGAGGTCATCAGTCCTCTAGAACTTAGAACTACTTAAACCTAACTAACCTAAGGACATCACACACATCTATGCCCGAGGCAGGATTCGAACCTGCGACCGTAGTGGTTGCGCGGTTCCAGACGAAGCGCCTAGAACTGCTCGGCCACCCGGGCTGGCCGTAAGAGATGGATGGAAGGAAGGAATGGAAGGAGATGATGATGATTAAACCTGCTGGTCAGCTGCCTGTGAGCATGCTTTTACACAGGTGAATCACACGTTTGGCGCCCTGCCTTACGCCTTCTTCTCCACCACATTCCTTTGTTTTGCCTGCTGATGCTTCCCCTGTAGCAATGGTGCAGTGCTGGTGCACTGTAACGATGATGATGCTGAGCAACTAATAGCCTATGTGTCAAAGACACTGATGCCCCCTCAAACAAAATACTCACAGACAGAGAAAGAGGCTTCGGTAATCACCTTTTCGGTTAAAAAATTACTTGCCTACCTCTTTCTGACTAGGTTTAGCCTCATTAGAGACCACAAACCATTGAGGCCACACTAAGCTTCTAGGGAGGATGGCTAAAGAACCCAACTTTGGGCTCATTTCCTTAGTTATTACAAATACACCATTAAGTACAGCCCTAGTGTACAACAAGCCCAGACAGATGGGCTTTCTTGTCTACCGTCAGGTTAAGGCCTGGCTTGTGATCAACAGGAAATCCCCTGTTTCCAAATGGACAACACACCTTGGATGGGTTTCTCATTACTACTACTCACATCACTGGAGACACATGCCGCAATACTATCTTGTGGTGTGTCACACACTGTGTGTACATGGGTGTCCCAATTATTTTTCGAAATCTGTTGAATCAGAACTCTGGGCCTGGATTCACATTTCTCATCGATTGTCACTTGTCTCCAATTTTCTCCTACTGGATGTGGAGGCACATTCCCACTGTATTGTCAGCCTGACTACCTTCCACCCTCATGTCTTGGAACCGCTCCATTGTAGGCACTGAGGTATGTCATGGAAGAAAGTCTTCACCAGGCAACATGCCTACTGGCGATAACTTACCAAAGACAAGGAGGCCGCAGTGTGGAGCTGTTCTGAATGTGCCGAACATCAACCTGTTCCACCTCAGTCCTTCACATCCTGGCACACTCCCTGTCAGCCCTGGGACTGCACTCTGGACTTTACTGGTACCTTTCTGGGTTCTATATGGCTTGTCAGGGATGCTTATTCAAACCACTCACATGTGGGCAGCATGGGATCCACGACTACAGCCACCAATTCACTTATGCTGACTCTAACCATTGAAGAGCTTCCATTTACCCTAGTATCGGACATTGGACTCCAACTCATAGTAATTGCCTTTGAACAGTTCAGCATAGCCAATGGCATCAAACACACGTTTATTCCACCTTTTCACCCACCCTCAATGGTGAAATGGAGCGGGTGGTGCGAACGTTTAAATAAGAAATACTGAAAGTTGGTGGGCGCATCCACCACCACAGCAGCAGTCACAATGTTCCTGAGCACCTACTGGATCATCCCTGTCCATGAACGTAGCCTGGTGGAGCTCCTCCATGGGCCACAGCTGCTTACTCTCTTCCATCTCCTAGCATCACAGCCCCCAGAATCCTGGATCCAACATACTCCCCAGGTTCAGCGTATTGATGTGGAGGAAAACCTTAGTGGATACTGGCTATGGTGGTGGCCACCCATGGGTGGCATCTTACAGCAGGTGATACTCCATGGGGTTTGGAGCGTCAGCACAACCACCAACTCTGTCAGCACCTACTGACTGGACCCCTGTCGGTTGGTCACTTGGAGCTAGCGTGCCCACCCTTGCCAGTCCCTCAAGCACATGGATACAATTTGCATACCAGGGCACCATTGGGGTTCCCGTGCAGGTAGTGACCCCACTGCAGCATCCACCCACTCATCTCCCACACTGCCATTCCGCAGTACATTGCTCAGTGTACCAGCCGGTGGGTTATTCTGCTGAAACACCAACCATGCCACAGGTGCACCTTCCGAAACATTGTCCAGGGCGTTTTTGGCCCTATGCCTCCATTTTGAGGGGGATGGATCTAGAAGCCCGATCTGACATGTTCGAAAGCCCCCCAAAACGCATTGACATAGTCGACAGTCGCTGCTAGGCGGCGGCAATAAGACTTACGAGTGCTGCTGTTGCCACCCAGTGCTATGTGCGGGACGCGTCCATCGCGCTAGCACGTCGGCGCTCGTGGCCACGCTATGCAGATAGCAGCTCAGGGCCCCGGACCTCAGTTGTGTTCCGACTGTGCTCTCGTATTTTTCGTTGTACTCATCGTTGTTTTATTTCTGATATTTCTATGTCCAGGCTATGAGATTTGGTTCGCACTCTAAATTTGTTATCCTACTATGTTGTCTTCGTTGTCCATCACTGTTATCGTATTTCTGTGGTTTACAGCGACTCGCTATCGACGTCCTCACCTGGGCGGCCATTATCTCCAGGTCGTGTTGCTATATGACACAGTAAAGCAAGTTGCCAAACTTTGCCCCACTTTGAAATATTATCAGACATGCACCTTTCTTAACACAGCACATCATTATAGATCAACTGCAGAAAGGTCTTTAATGTAAAACATGAACAGCAAGGGTTCCAACAAATTCTATGGGCCGAACAACAAGTCACTACTACATGTGTCGATCACTCTTCATGGAAGACAACTGTTGCGTCCTCTCTACTGAGAACCCTCAGTCAAGTGACAAATCTCGCCCGATAACCGATGCGATTGGCTTTTGATGGTAAGCATAGGTGGTCTGAGGCAAATGCTTCTCGGAAATAGAGAATTACCACCTCTAACTGACTGTCTTGTTCCATAGTTTTCAGAACGTCATATGAGAGGAACGCGTGCTGGGTTTCACGTTATCAATGTTTACGGAATGGCATGGAGGAGGAGGTCGCTCTGTTCGAGAGATCTCATTACCTTTGATCTCAGAATGATGAAGGAGGAGAAAATTGAACTTGATAGTGGTAACAGCTGTTAAGAGTGAACACACTTTCAACAGAGGTTTCTGGAACAACAGGGAGAGAAAAGTGAGGGCGGAGGGAAATGCGGTGTGTGAAGGAGTGTTGACAGGAGTTTGCTGCATACAAGTACATGAAAGTGACGGCTGCTGTGATAGGTGGACAAAGTCGGGTTCCTGATACAGAGTATGTTTTTCAGAAAAGGGTTGTGTTACGTGGTGGTTACTTCGATGAGAGCGACAGTATGTGCTGTACAACCCAGTCAGTGATGCAAGAGGGAATGCAGTTATTGCGAAGACGATAGAGCAAACACAGAGTATGATAGTCTCTGCACTTATCAGCATGCAGTCATGATAGGAGGAGTGTTGTTGTTGTGGTCTTCAGTCCTGAGACTGGTTTGATGCAGCTCTCCATGCTACTTTATCCTGTGCAAGCTTCTTCATCTCCCAGTACCTACTGCAACCTACATCCTTCTGAATCTGCTTAGTGTATTCATCTCTTGGTCTCCCCCTACGATTTTTACCCTCCACGCTGCCCTCCAATACTAAATTGGTGATCCCTTGATGCCTCAGAACTTGTCCTACCAACCGATCCCTTCTTCTGGTCAAGTTGTGCCACAAACTTCTCTTCTCCCCAATCCTATTCAATACTTCCTCATTAGTTATGTGATCTACCCATCTAATCTTCAGCATTCTTCTGTAGCACCACATTTCGAAAGCTTCTATTCTCTACTTGTCCAAACTATTTACCATCCATGTTTCACTTCCATACGTGGCTACACTCCATACAAATACTTTCAGAAATGACTTCCTGACACTTAAATCTATACTCGATGTTAACAAATTTCTCTTCTTCAGAAACGCTTTCCTTGCCATTGCCAGTCTACATTTTATATCCTCTCTACTTCGACCATCATCAGTTATTTTGCTACCCAAATAGCAAAACTCCTTTACTACTTTAAGTGTCTCATTTCCTAATCTAATACCCTCAACATCACCCGACTTAATTCGACTACATTCCATTATCCTCGTTTTGCTTTTGTTGATGTTCATCTCATATCCTCCCTTCAAGACAGCATCCATTCCGTTCAACTGCTCTTCCAAGTCCTTTGATGTCTCTGACAGAATTACAATGTCATCGGTGAACCTCAACGTTTTTATTTCTTCTCCATGGATTTTAATACCTACTCCGAATTTTTCTTTTGTTTCCTTTACTGCTTGCTCAATATACAGATTGAATAACATCGGGGAGAGGCTACAACCCTGACTTACTCCCTTCCCAACCACAGCTTCCCTTTCATGTCCATCGACTCTTATAACTGCCATCTGCTTTCTGTACAAATTGTAAATAGCTTTCGCTCCCTGTATTTTACCCCTGCCACATTTAGAATTTGAAAGAGAGTATTCCAGTCAACATTGTCAACAGCTTTCTCTAAGTCTACAAATGCTAGAAACGTAGGTTTGCCTTTCCTTAATCTTTCTTCTAAGATAAGTCGTAAGGTCAGTATTGCCTCACGTGTTCCAGTATTTCTACGGAATGCAAACTGATCTTCCCCGAGGTCGGCTTCTACTAGTTTTTCCATTCGTCTGTAAAGAATTCGTGTTAGTATTTTGCAGCTGTGGCTTATTAAACTGATTGTTCGGTAATTTTCACATCTGTCAACACCTGCTTTCTTTGGGATTAGAATTATTATATTCTTCTTGAAGTCTGAGGGTATTTCGCCTGTTTCATACATCTTGCTCACCAGATGGTAGAGTTTTGTCAGGACTGGCTCTCCCAAGGCCGTCAGTAGTTCCAATGGAATGTTGTCTACTCCGGGGGCCTTGTTTCGACTCAGGTCTTTCAGTGCCTTGTCAAACTCTTCACGCAGTATCGTATCTCCCATTGCATCTTCATCTACATCCTCTTCCATTTCCATAATATTGTCCTCAAGTGCATCGCCCTTGTATAGACCCTCTATATACTCCTTCCACCTTTCTGCTTTCCCTTCTGTGCTTAGAACTGGGTTTCCATCTGAGCTCTTGATGTTCATACAAGTGGTTCTCTTATCTCCAAAGGTCTCTCTAATTTTCCTGTAGGCAGTATCTATCTTACCCCTAGTGAGATAAGCCTCTACATCCTTACATTTATCCTCTAGCCATCCCTGCTTAGCCATTTTGCACTTCCTGTCGATCTCATTTTTGAGACGTTTGTATTCCTTTTTGCCTGCTTCATTTACTGCATTTTTATATTTTCTCCTTTCATCAATTAAATTCAATATTTCTTCTGTTACCCAAGGATTTCTACTAGCCCTCGTCTTTTTACCTACTTGATCCTCTGCTGCCTTCACTACTTCATCCCTCAAAGCTACCCATTCTTCTTCTACTGTATTTCTTTCCCCCATTCCTGTCAATTGTTCCCTTATGCTCTCCCTTGAAACTCTGTACAACCTCGGGTTCTTTCAGTTTATCCAGGTCCCATCTCCTTAAATTCCCACCTTTTTGCAGTTTCTTCAGTTTTAATCTACAGGTCATCACCAATAGATTGTGGTCAGAGTCCACATCTGCCCCTGGAAATGTCTTACAATTTAAAACCTGGTTCCTAAATCTCTGTCTTACCATTATATAATCTATCTGATACCTTTTAGTATCTCCAGGGTTCTTCCATGTATACAACTTTCTATCATGATTCTTAAACCAAGTGTTAGCTATGATTAAGTTGTGCTCTGTGCAAAATTCTACCAGGCGGCTTCCTCTTTCATTTCTTAGCCCCAATCCATATTCACCTACTATGTTTCCTTCTCTCCCTTTTCCTACACTCGAATTCCAGTCACCCATGACTATTAAATTTTCGTCTCCCTCCACTATCTGAATAATTTCTTTTATTTCATCATATATTTGTTCAATTTCTTCGTCATCTGCAGATCTAGTTGGCATATAAACTTGTACTACTGTAGTAGGTGTGGGCTTCGTATCTATCTTGGCCACAATAATACGTTCACTATGCTGTTTGTAGTAACGGACCTGCATTCCTATTTTCCTATTCATTATTAAACCTACTCCTGCATTACCCCTATTTGACTTTGTGTTTATAACCCTGTAGTCACCTGACCAGAAGTCTTGTTCCTCCTGCCACCGAGCTTCACTAATTCCCACTATATCTAACTTTAACCTATCCATTTCCCTTTTTAAATTTTCTAACCTACCTGCCCGATTAAGGGATCTGACATTCCACGCTCCGATCCGTAGAACGCCAGTTTTCTTTCTCTAAGGAGTGATATGGTTAAAATAGCGAATATCTGGTATGAGTTTTCATACAGAAGTCCTTGAAGAATAGGATCACCAATCCAGTACATGGAATGTTAATAATTCTGCAAGTTTCTTTTTAAGCTTGAAAGGAAATGCTTCTTTTACATATCTGTTTTTAATGAAATGATGCTGACACCTTCTTACATACTGCTCTTGTGAGTCCAGTCTAGTCTCAGTGATGGTCCAGTCTTATCCCCAAGTTATTTGCAGAAGGAGGAAAATCTATGTGCCACTTGGGGTTAAAGGTGGAAGAGGTTCTCTGAACTGAGGGGCTGAATGTTTTAGATGAGTTAAGTTTCAAGCTTATGTTCAGTGCTCACTCTGTTAAGGCGAGCAAGTCAGCATTTACATGCTGGATGATCTTGCACCGGGGTTTTGGAGTTGGACTTAGATACAACTGAAGGTTGTCAGCGACTACTTTACACAGTGATAAGGTCACCAGTCACCACCATTGGAAAACAGGTCACCAGTCGTGCATGAACTTGCTGTGTGTGGTGTCGTTTCACTGGTGGCAAACGGGACGATGAGAGGGTTTGTGATGTCCTATCGCAACATTTCGGCTAGTAACACTGATTTATTTACTGATAGGCCTTCATTATTAACTGAGGTCATGTTCAATGGCGAATTTGAAAAAAAAGAACATTTTTTCGTATTTGTATTCAACATGATCGAGGTACTCTGGTTTTCTGAGGATCAATTATTGGAATTACACTAACATACCGAGGGTTCGCCCGACTGCCTGTTTGTTTGTTATCACCTCTGTTATGGCTTTTTCTGTGCATCTCTTTTTTGGAGAAAAGATTAACCTGGTGAGAAACCACTTAATGCCATAGCTGTTTCCAGAAGAGATACATGATGTAAACTGCTTGAACAAAATGACAATCTACGTGTGTATAAGCTGATTAAGGACATCAGTAATAAACCAGCTACCGCATAGCTGTAGAACGACATCACACCCAGAAAAAGCGACCACTAACTGGTTTTCAAAGTTACGTCCACTCAGACAACCGAAAAACCAGTGCTGCAACGGGTTCTTGAGAATCAGAACCATTCACTCCATTTTCATTGGATGAACTCCAAGAAGTGATTCACGCAATGAAAACTAACAAAGCAGCTAGTGTGAATCATGTAAGGTTGGAACAAATTAAACAGTTTGGAACTGCCAATGAAACAGATCTTAAAATTTTAGAAGAACTACATCAATACCTTCCAGTTTTCTAACGTGTGGAGAAAAGCTCATGCCGTTGCTCCACTAAAGCCTGGTAAAGAGCCTAACCAATTCAAGAATTTTCGATCTGTCTCTCTCTTATGGCACCTCTTCAAAGTTCTCGCACCAGTTGTTAGCAACCATATAGGTAATAATCTTGATTAAGTTCTTATCAACGACCTTGGTACAAAGATGGCAGTCGGGCCGTGGAACATGTCTCCTGCGCATCGTGGCCTGGGCTTAGGGTGGGGGCCAGAAAGCAGTTCTGTTAGTTTATTGCAGCCGGGTGTTGTGGGGGGGAGATGCACGAGCTATTCTAGGACCAGGCTTTTTTGTTTACAGTCGCACTATAGCGCCATACAGCTTACCTTACGTAGCATGAACTAAACCTATGCGTGAGCAATACGAATAGTAAATTTTCTGAAATTTAATGGGTCACATGGAATTTTACTAAAACCTAAGGAAAGTCTATTTAAACCTTTGATTTTACGTGGACGGTTAATATTTCCTTACGTGATAAAAAGAGACTTGCATACTGTGTAAGCTTAAAATAATGATAACTCTGGAGATATCTCTGTAAATTATTTTCTTTTTGTCTTGCTACTTTCTCATGTCTCTTCGTTCGTTGTGTTCTCCTCCTAGACTCTATAGGTACAGACGGCTTTAATTATATAGGTTAATTTGGATAATAATAATAATTACCATCAAGCTGTATCCATTGATTTTCCGAACGCTAAGGGTATACAGGATGTTTAGAAATTCCCGTTACAAACTTCTTGGACTTGTAGAGGACAGTGAGTAGATAACATTTTGAACTGGAACCCATGTACAGAAATGTACCTTTTTCGTGCTACAAACAATTGAAAACATGCTGGTAACATGATAACTTTTACAAGTTATTGATACGGCGTTATCCAGTACATCACTTGTTTTACAGTTCAACTCATTACGAGCCAAAGCAATTGCTTTTGTACTCGTTGACGGGTTCTCTTCAACGTGTAGCAGTATGGCCTCTTTCGATTCGGGTGCGCGGCTCTGCACAGTATTGCCTATTGACGGTGAAGGTAGCCTTTGTCGAAGCCGTTGTATAATTGTGGCGAGAAGGGTATGCGATGGACGTTCTGGATAACGATCTTGACAAAGGCGATGAGCAGCTCTTCCATTACTGAGGGCTTCGCCATACAGAAGGATCAATCGGTGTATTCCGCAAGCGTACTCAACCATGTTGCTCTAACATTCAAAGAGGTTCTAACCAGCTGAGGCAGGTATGGTAGACGTCAAATGACATCAGCTGATCCGAAGTGACCCCCTCCCCCCCAACATGACTATCCTGCTGCAGCATACCTACCTGACGAGCAAGTTTTCAAACGGCTGTAGCACAGAAACGGTACGTTTCCGCACATGGGTTCCTGTTCGAAATGTTATATACTCACACCTCTCTACGAGTTCTACAAGTTTGTAACGGAAATTTCCGACCACTCTGTGTATGTATTTTTAACAGCCCATCCTTTGGAAATGCCGCTGAGTTTGTTTCATGGTCAGAACTAGCCGGCTTGGACGTGAGCTGTTTACCCGCCATTAACTCACTGAGATAACTAATAACTGTAGTAATTACATACAATCTGCTTGTTTTTGTACAATCATGAAGTGCGATGCACCAGTGCGAATAAGAATGGCACACTTGAAGTAATAAATGAAGTCAGCTACTTCTAAAACACAAGACTTCCTGTTTTTATTTTAATGATGATGATGTTCAGATGTGTGTGAAATCTTATGGGACTTAACTGCTAAGATCAACAGTCCCTAAGCTTACACACTACTTAACCTAAATTATGCTAAGGACAAACACACACACACCCATGCCCGAGGGAGGTCTCGAACCTCCGCCGGGACCAGCCGCACAGTCAATGACTGCAGCGCCCTAGACCGCTCGACTAATCCCGTGCGGCTGTTGGTTTTGATGATGCTGCAGGATGGATATTCACCTTTCTAGCTATCGGTATTCAGCCGTCTATTGAGGTGAATGGTCGTCTTAGTATTCCCATAGAAGTGTGTCGATGTGTCCTCCAGGGGAGTCCCCTATCTATGTCATTCGTGCTATTTCTGGAACCCTTATTGCGGTCTGTAGCTGCTCGATTGGGTGGCCCGTCGGTATTAGAAGCAAGGCTCATCGTTCGCACTATGCCGATGAGGTATTAGTACGTCTTCGTACTCATGACGACATACCAGTGCTCGAGGAAGTTTCGGATGCATTTTGTCGTTTTACGGGAGCACAGATTCGTGACCGGAAGTGTCGGTTACTCATTTTTAGGGATTTGACGCGGTTGAGATTCCATGGGTTGTGGCGGTCGCCCGCCTTAGATCGTTGGGTGTTGTTATTGATCGTTGTCCGATTGAGACGGCTGCCTTACACTGGAAGTTCGTCACGGACGGGATTCATTCGCGCCAGAGCTACTGCTTTATTTCTCCGACGCACTGTTTTTACGTTTCTTCGCGTCCCTCAATCACATACAGCTCGTCTTTTTGTCTGTCTTTGACCCATGAGCGTAACCCCTCCGATAGATGTTGGTAGGATAAATAATAAATTAAGGCATATTCTGCAATTTTTTATTTATGTGAGTTATTTGGAGACTGATACCATTTCCTAGGCGCATGTCTCCGTAAAAATGCACAGTCCATGACTGCAGCGCCTTAGACCACTCGGTTTCCTTTTAATACACTACTGACCATTAAAATTGCTACACCACGAAGATGACGTGCTACAGACGCGAAATTTAACCGACAGGAAGAAGATGCTGTGATATGCAAATGATTAGCTTTTCAGAGCATTCACACAAGGTTGGCGCTGGTGGCGACACCTACAACGTGCTGACATGAGGAAAGTTTCCAACCGATTTCTCATACACAAACAGCAGTTGACCGGCGTTGCCTGGTGAAACGTTGTTGTGATGCCTCGTGTAAGGAGGAGAAATGCGTACTATCACGTTTCCGACTTTGATAAAGGTCGGATTGTAGCCTATCGCGATTTCAGTTTATGGTATCGCGAGAGTGCTGCTCGCGTTGATCGAGATCCAATGACTGTTAGCAGAATATGGAATCAGTGGGTACGGGAGGGTAATACGGAACGCCGTGCTGGATCCCAACGGCCTCGTATCACTAGCAGTCGAGATGACAGACATCTTATCCGCATGGCTGTAACGGATCGTGCAGCCACGTCTCGATCCCTGAGTCAACAGATAGGAAAGTTTGCAAGACAACAACCATCTGTACGAACAGTTCGACGACGTTTGCAGTAGCATGGACTATCAGCTCGGAGACCATGGCTGCAGTTACGCTTGACGCTGCATCACAGAGAGGAGCGCCTGCGATGGTGTACTCAACGAAGGACCTGGGTGCACGAATGGCAAAACGTCATTTTTTCGGATGAATCCAGGTTCTGTTTACAGCATCATGATGGTCGCATCCGTGTTTGGCGACATCGCGGTGAACGCACATTGGAAGCGTGTAATCGTCATCGCCATACTGGCGTATCACCCGGCATGATGGTATGGGGTGCCATTGGTTTTACGTCTCGGTCATCTCTTTTCGCATTGACGGCACTTTGAACAGTGGACGTTACATTTCATATGTGTTACGACCCGTGGCTCTATCCTTCATTCGATCCCTGCGAAACCCTACATTTCAGCAGGATAATGCACGACCGCATGTTGCAGGTCCTGTACGGACCTTTCTGGATACAGAAAATGTTCGACCGCTGCCCTGGCCAGCACATTCTCCAGATCTCTCACCAACTGAATACATCTGGTCAATGGTGGCCGAGCAACTGGCTCGTCACAATACGCTAGTCACTACACTCGATGAACTGTGGTATCGTGTTGAAGCTGCATGGGCAGCTGTACCTGTACACGCCATCCAAGCTCTGTTTGACTCAATGCGCAGGCGTATCAAGGGTGTTATTACGGCCAGAGGTGGTTGTTCTTGATACTGACTTCTCAGGATCTATGCACCCAAATTGCGTGAAAATGTAATCACATGTCAGTTCTAGTATAATATATTTGTCCAATGAATACCCGTTTATCATCTGCATTTCTTCTTGGTGTAGCAATTTTAATGGCCAGTAGTGTACTTGATGTGGGCCGACAGGGTAACATTTCGTGCAGTGACATAGCAAGTGTTATGCAGCCGTTCAGTAGTTTATTTCCTTTTACCTGACGGTCAATTTTGGATTAATTTCATACCGATTAGTTTTTACTACAGTTTAAACTTGTACTTCTATTCCACTTCACAAGTACAGGTAGGCTTCCGCCACAGGTTTCTTATCCACCGAGCCGTTTGCGGAAATTTCGCGTTCCAAGTTGTGGCCGAAAAAGAGAGCTTTACTGCCGATCAGAACAGCAGCGGGTAGTCCCGTGTGTACACTTGTGGCCGAAAAGCTGATGAGTTTTTACAGATTAATGACCTATTCATGGATATATTATAAAGAAAATCGCTCACATACAGACGATAACACTGGACGTTGTACGCAAAGAGGGAGGGGGAGAGAGAGAGAGAGAGAGAGAGAGAGAGAGAGAGTGTGAGAGGAAAAGAGCGTTTCTCGCATAGGTTCCTATTCGACGCGAAGTTCGTATCGGATAAATCTATTACATGTCCGCGACCCGGACTGAAAAGCACCCGCGGGGCTTCCCGATATTCCGGTAATGACTGCTATTGTTCGTCAGGATACGAATCGAATCCACAGCGCCAGAGATAACAAGTTTGTGATAGGAATTGGGAGCTAAAATTTTCTCTTTTTCCGACCGCCCTGGGGCAGACGCAGTGACTCGCGTGTTTGTTTTTAATTCGGAGCACGGCTGTTTTTTTGTCCGCCTGCGTGGCGGTCGAGCGCGGAGGGAGGCTCTGCCCAGCGCCATAGTGAGGGTCACGCGGGGTGGCGGCCGCTCGCCGCTGCACGGGGCCCACAACCCTCGGCACAGGGCGTCCTGTCGCGTCACGGTTGCGCCAGTTTTGCATCTCGCATTTCTTTCTGTACCTAAATCTTTTATTCCCCTGAACTTCCTTTTACTTCTCAGAAAAAGAACGTACGTGGGTTAGACAAAAATATGGGAACAGCGTGAGAAATTCGTGCTCAATACTGCGTGAAGAGTTTGACAGAGCACTGAAAGACCTGAGTCGAAACAAGGCCCCGGGAGTAGACAACATTCCATTGGAACTACTGACGGCCTTGGGAGAGCCAGTCCTGACAAAACTCTACCATCTGGTGAGCAAAATGTATGAGAGAGGCGAAATACCCTCAGACTTCAAGAAGAATATAATAATTCCAATCCCAAAGAAATCAGGTGTTGACAGATGTGAAAATTAACGAACTATCAGTTTAATAAGTCACAGCTGCAAAAAACTAACGCGAATTCTTTACAGACGAATGGAAAAACTGGGAGATCAGTTTGGATTCCATAGAAATATTGGAACACGTGAGGCAATACTGACCCTACGACTTATCTTAGAAAATAGATTAAGGAAAGGCAAACCTACGTTTCTAGGATTTGTAGACTTAGAGAAAGCTTTTGACAATGTTGACTGGAAGACTCTCTTTCAAATTCTGAAGGTGGCAGGGGTAAAATACAGGGAGCGAAAGGCTATTTACAATTTGTTCAGAAACCAGATGGCAGTTATAAGAGTCGAGGGGCATGAAAGGCAGGAAGTGGTTGGGAAGGGAGTGAGACAAGGTTGTAGCCTCTCCCCGATGTTATTCAATCTCTATATTGAGCAAGCAGTAAAGGAAACAAAAAAAAAATTCGGAGTAGATATTAAAATCCATGGAGAAGAAATAAAAACTTTGAGGTTCGCCGATGACATTGTAATTCTGTCAGAGACAGCAAAGGACTTGGAAGAGCACTTGAACGGAATGGACAGTGTCTTGAAAGAGAGGTCTAAGATGAACATCAACAAAAGCAAAACGAGGATAATGGAATGTAGTCGAGTTAACTCGGGTGATGCTGAGGGTATTAGATTAGGAAATGAGACACTTAAAGTAGTAAAGAAGTTTTGCTATTTGGGGAGCAAAATAACTGATAATGGTCGAAATAGAGAGGATATAAAATGTAGACGGACAATGGCAAGGAAAGCGTTTCTAAAGAAGAGAAATTTGTTAACATCGAGTATATATTTAAGTGTCAGGAAGTCATTTCTGAAAGTATTTGTATGGAGAGTAGCCATATATGGAAGTGAAACGTGGACGATAAATAGTTTGGACAAGAAATGCTCAAGACTAGATGGGTAGATCACATAACTAATGAGGAGGTATTGATTAGAATTAGGGAGAAGAGGAGTTTGTGGCACAACTTGACTTGAAGAAGGGATCGGTTGGTAGGACATGTTTTGAGGCATCAAGGGATCACAAATTTAGCATTGTAGGGCAGCGTGGAGGATAAAAATCGTAGAGGGAGACTAAGAGATGAATACACTAAGCAGATTCAGAAGGATGTAGGTTGTAGTAAGTACTGGGAGATGAAGAAGCTTGCACAGGATAGAGTAGTATGGAGAGCTGCATCAAACCAGTCTCAGGACTGAAGACCACAATAACAACAACAACAACAACAACAACGATCATAAATGCAGATGACAGCCAAGCCTACAGGTTCCGGTGCTGTAAGTGACCACGAACGGCATCTGTGCGATGTCCTCAGTACACTGCAGGTGTCAATCGTTTTCAGAACACTTTTCTGTGCAGATGTGAGAGCTTCATGTGGGGAGGGTGTAACATATGTATCTCCGAATTCGATCAAATTTCGTTCAAGTATTGAAAACAAAGACAAACGTAATTCGGCTTATTGGTACACACTCCCTAGTTTTTGAAAAAAATCGAGGTCAAAGCTGACGAAAAAAAATCGTACTCTCGATGCTATACATCGAAACATCGTCTATAAGCGAACATATTCATTAATTTAACACGGGGCTCATAGTTGGCTATGTTCGACTTCATCTACATCTACATACATACTCCGCAATCCACCATATGGTGCGTGGCGGAGGGTACCTCGTACCACAACTAGCATCTTCTCTCCCTGTTCCACTCCCAAACAGAACGAGGGAAAAATGACTGCCTATATGCCTCTGTACGAGCCATAATCTCTCTTATCTTATCTTTGTGGTCTTTCCGCGAAATGTAAGTTGGCGGCAGTAAAATTGTACTGCAGTCAGCCTCAATTGCTGGTTCTCTAAATTTCCTCAGTAGCAATTCACGAAAAGAACCCCTCCTTTCCTCAAGAGACTCCCACCCAAGTTCCTGAAGCATTTCCGTAACACTCGCGCGATGATAAAACCTACCAGTAACAAATCTAGCAGCCTGCCTCTGAATTGCTTCTATGTCCTCCCTCAATCCGACCTGATTGGGATCCCAAATACTCGAGCAGTACTCAAGAATAGGTCGTATTAGTGTTTTATAAGCGGTCTCCTTTACAGATGAACCACATCTTCCCAAAATTCTAGCAATGAACCGAAGACAACTATCCGCCTTCCCCACAACTGCCATTACATGCTTGTCCCACTTGATATCGCTCTGCAGTGTTACGCCCAAATATTTAATCGACGTGACTGTGTCAAGCGCTACACTACTAATGGAGTATTCCAACATTACGGGATTCTTTTTCCTATTCATCTGCATTAATTTACATTTATCTATATTTAGAGTTATTTGCCTTACTTTACACAAATCACAAATCCTGTCCAAGTCATCTTGTATCCTCCTACAGTCACTCAACGACGACACCTTCCCGTACACCACAGCATCATCAGTAAACAGCCGCACATTGCTATCCACCCTATCCAAAAGATCATTTATGCAGATGGGAAACAACAGTGGACCTACCACACTTCCCTGGGGCACTCCAGATGATACCCTCACCTCCGATGAACACTCACCATCGAGGAAAAAGTACTGGGTTCTCTTGCTTAAGAAGTCGTCGAGCCACTCACATATTTGGGAACCAATCCCATATGCTCGTAACTTAGTTAGGAGTTTGCAGTGGGGCACCGAGTCAAACGCTTTCCGGAAGTCAAGGAATATGGCATCCGTCTGATACCCTTCATCCATGGTTCACAAGATACCACGTGAAAAAAGGGCGAGTTGCGTTTCGCAGAAGCGATGCTTTCTAAAGCCGTGCTAATGCATGGACAGCAACTTCTCTGTCTCAAGGAAATTCATTACATTCGAACTGAGAATATGTTCGAGAATCCTGCAACAAACCGATGTTAAGGATATTGGTCTGTAATTTTGAGGATCCGTCCCTCTACCCTTCTTATATACATGCGTCACCTGCGCTTTTTTCCAGTCGCTCGGGACTTTACGTTGGGCAGGAGATTCGCGATAAGTGCAAGCTAAGTAAGGAGCCAATGCAGTAGAGTACTCTCTGTAAAACCGAATTGGAATCCCATCAGGACCTGGTGATTTATTTATTTTCAACCCATTCGGCTGCTTCACAACCCCAGGGATGTCTATCACTATGTTCTCCATACGGGAATCTGCACGAGACTCAAACGGCGGTATGTTTGTACGATTCTCCTGCGTGAAAGATTTCTCAAATACTAAATTTAAAATTTCAGCTTTCGTTTTGCTGTCTTCCGTTGCCAAGCCAGACTGATAAGTGAGTGACTGGATGGAAGCCTTCGACTCGCTTACCGATTTTACGTAAGACCAGAATTTCCTTGGGTTTTCAGCAAGATCTTTTGCTAAGGTATGACGGTGGTAGTGGTTGTATGCTTCGCGCATCGCTCTTTTTATAGCAGCACGAATCTCTACTAAATTTTGCCTGTCCTCATTCTCCCGATTTTACTTGTACTGCGAGTGCAACTGTCTTTCCTTCCTGAGCATTCTCCGAATTGCGCTGTTAAACCACGGACCGTCTTTTCCGTCCATAACCTACTTTTTCGGCACATACTTCTCCAATGCGTGATTTACAATGTGTTTAAAATTTGCCCAATTCTTCCACGTCCATCGTACCGGAAGTAAATGAAGTCGATTCATTTACTAAGTGGGATGCTAACAACTGCTTATCTGCTCTTTCTAGCAAGAATACGTTCCTAGCCTTCTTGACCGGTTATTTTACTTTCGTAACCATAGTCGTAATGACAGCATCATGATCACTAATCCCTGTTTCAACACTGACACCGTCGATGAGGTCTGGTCTGATCGTGGCTACCAGATCTAAAATATTTCCATTACGCGTTGGCTGTCGATTTAGCTGCTCAAGACAGTTTTCGGATAATGTGTTCAAAAGTAATTCACGCGACGGCTTGTCTGTACCACCTGTAATGAATCCACAGACATCCCAATCTATACCAGGTAGGTTGAAGTCGCCTCCGACTAATATAGCATGATCCGGGTACTTCTGCGATACAGAGTGTAGACTCCCTTTGAATGATTCTAGAACTGTCACGATGGAACCTGGTGGTCGGTAATAACACCCAACAATTAACTTTATTTCTCCTAGCCCTGTTAAACGTGTCCAGATAACATCACAATCACACTCTGCTTCTACCTCAGTAGACACAATATTTTTGTCAAGTGCAATGAAGACACCACCTCCTACGGTGTCTAATCTGTCTTTCCGATACACGTTCCAACCCTCACTAAATATTTCAGAACTTCCTACCTCAGGGTTGAGCCAGGTCTCAGTCCAGAGAATAATTTGCACTGCACACGTTTCCTGGAGGGCAGTAAATACAGGTACTTTATTCCGAACACTCTGAAAATTTACTGCTAATATCTTGATAATTATTAATGCTTTTGTGTTTTCATGCTGTAGGTTGGGTTCACGTCATTCGACGTGTCTAGCAGAGTTAGTTTCGTCGGTCGACCACTCATGTTAGTGGACTATCGAACTGCTGCTCTGAGTTCGACTCGTGTTCTTGACTTTTTTTCATTGGATATTTTCTTCGGTTTATCTGATAATATTATTTTGAACAGTTCTCGGGTATCCGAACGGGTAGCGTCGTAATTTCTCCACAATATTTCGGCAGACGTACACGCTGCCATCTTCAGGTGGTTCCTGACGAATGCTGTGCTGTTCCTCTCGGTGCCCTATATATGCTAGTCGTTACCCCCTCCACCGTTCCTCTCATGGTGTCTTCAGTGCGGCCGGCGCGGCGGCTACTGGACGTGGTGGGGGAAGCGGCGCCTGGGTCTGAACTGAGGTCTGCAGTCTCCCTGCTGCCGCCGTCGAGTGGGCGGTCCTCTATCTCTGGGACCGCATCTTTCTCTCCAGGCTGAGTGCAGGGTTCCAAACCTGATTAAGTTGAAGGCCGCTGTCTTTATTAATTAGATCGTCCTGTAGTCGGATTTCGATGGCATCTTTAGTAACGCTGTCCCAGAAGTAGGACGACTGACAGAGTATTTTTGTTTTTTCATAGTTCTTAGTGTGGCCAGTCTTTATACAATCAGCCACGGCTGATTTAATGGCCTGGCGTAATTCGATATGGCCCTTATGTTCGCGGCACCTCTCTTTTACAGTGCGAACTGTCTCCCCAATGTATGATTTTCCGCACTGACAGTGAATTTGATAAACGCCTAGTTTTCGAAGGCCTAAGCCGGCCGTGGTGGCCGAGTGGTTCTAGGCGCTACAGTCTGGAACCGCGCGACCGCTACGGTCGCAGGTTCGAATGCTGCCTCGGGCATGGATGTGTGTGATGTCCTTTGGTTGGTTAGGTTTAAGTAGTTCTAAGTTCTAGGGGACTGATGACCTCAGAAGTTAAGTCCCATAGTGCTCAGAGCCATTTGAACCATTTCGAAGGCCTAGGTCATCCTTCACTGAACCAAGTAGAGTCAGCCTTTTTGCAGGAGGTCGGAATACACATTTCACATTGTGTTTCCCCAGGATTCTACCGATTTTTCTTGAGGTGTTTCCGACAAACGGAATGCACGCCAATGACTTGTGTTCTTCTGTTTCTTCTTCTTGTTCTCTTGGCGCAGTCTGTCTAAGTGTGTGTCTTATTTGCTTCTGGTTGTACCCATTTTTCCGAAATGTTGTCTTGAATTGCTGCAGTCCTGCTGGAAGGCTCTCCTGATCGCAGATCGATCGTGCCCTGTGAACAAGTCTGCGCAAAACGCCATCACTCTGGGAGTTGTGGTGCCAACTGAAGGCATTTAGGTTCAAATCGGTGTGTGTAGGTTTTCTGAATACACTGTGTCCCAGCTTGCCGTCGGGTTTCCGTTTCACCAGGACGTCAAGAAACGGTAGGGCACCATCCTGCTCCACCTCCATCGTGAACTGTATGTTGGGTTGCAGCGAGTTGAGGTGTTCGAGAAATTCATGTAAGCTGTCCCATCCATGTGGCCAAACAACGAACGTGTCATCCACGTAGCGGAAGAAAGAAGTTGGTTTTTGTTTGGCTTGTGCTAGTGCCTTTTCCTCGAACTTCTCCATAAAAAAGTTGGCTACAACCGGTGAAAGCGGGCATCCCATGGCGATGCCATCAGTCTGTTCGTAATAATTTCCGCCGGACAGTAAGTATGTTGAGGTGAGCACGAACTCTAAGAGCCTTGTTAGGTTGTTGTCGAATTTCTTGCGTATCAGATCGATGGAGTCTTTTATATTATGATAACCGGAGTACTTTTCTTTGAGTTTTTCTAAGTAAAAAATTAGGATGTGTGATTAATAATAAAATAAGTGTCTAAACTGGGGTAACTTGGGATAACGATAACATATACAGATGGCGGTAATATCATGTGCACAAGCTAAAAAGGGCAGTGCATTGGCGGAGCCATCGTTTGTACTTACACGATTCATATGAAAAGGTTTCCGACGTCATTATGGCCGGACGATGGAAATTAACAGACACTGAACGCGGAATGGTAATTGGAGCTAGACGCATGAGACATTCCATTTCGGAAATCGTTAGGGAGTTCAACATTTTGAGCTCCTCAGTGTCAGGCGTGTGTTCAGATTATCATATTTCTGGCATTACCTCTCACCACGGACTACGGCCTTCACTTAACGGCCAACAGCAGTGGCGTTTGCTTAGTGTTGTCAGTGCTAACAGACGAGCAACACTTATTGAAATGACCACAGAAATCAGTATGGGACGTACGACGAACGTATCCGTTGGGACGGTGATCCGAAATTTGGCGTTAATAGTCTATGGCAGCAGATGACCGACGCGAGTGCCTTTGCTAACAGTGGACTCCACCTGAAGTTCGTCTTCTGGGCTCGTGACCATTTCGGCTGGACGCTAGACGAATGAAAAACAGTGGCCTTGTCACGTAAGTCCCGATTTCATTTGATAAGAGCTAACGGTAGCCTTCGCGTGTGGCTCAGCCCCACGAAGCATGGACTTAAGTTATCAATAAAACACTGTGCAATCTGGTGGTGTCCGCAGCTCGTGGTCGTGCGGTAGCGTTCTCGCTTCCCACGCCCGGGTTCCCGGGTTCGATTCCTAGCGGGGTCAGGGATTTTCTCTGCCTCGTGATGACTGGTTGTTGTGTGATGTCCTTAGGTTAGTTAGGTTTAAGTAGTTCTAAGTTCTAGGGGACTGATGACCATAGATGTTAAGTCCCATAGTGCTCAGAGCCACTTGAGCCAATCTGGTGGTGTCTGCATGATAGTGTGGGCTGTGTTTACATCAAATGGACTGGGTCATTTGGTTACTGGCTACTTGGAGACCATTTGCAGTCGTTCATGGCATTCATGTGTCAAAATAACGCTGGAGTTTTTAAGGATGACAGTGCCCTATGTCACCGGGCCACAATTGTTCACGATTCGTCTGAAGAACTATCTGGACAATTCGAGCGAATGATTTGGCCACCCAAGTCGCCCGACATGAAACCCATCGAACATTTATGGGACATAATCGAGAGGTCAGTTCACGTACAAAATCCTGCACCGGCAACACTTTCGCAGTTACCGACGGCTATAGACGCAGCACGGCTCAATATTTCTGCATGGGCTTCCAACGACTTGTTGAGTCCATGCCGCGTCGAGTTTCAGCACAACGCTGGGAAAAAAGGGGGGTCCGACACGATATTTGGAGGTATCCAATGACTTTTTTTACCCCACTGTATAACGTATTGACACGTATTTTAATCTTGATACATACACTCCAGGAAATTGAAATAAGAACACCGTGAATTCAATGTCCCAGGAAGGGGAAACTTTATTGACACATTCCTGGGGTCAGATACATTACATGATCACACTGACAGAACCACAGGCACATAGACACAGGCAACAGAGCATGCACAATGTCGGCACTAGTACAGTGTATATCCACCTTTCGCAGCAATGCAGGCTGCTATTCTCCCATGGAGACGATCGTAGAGATGCTGGATGTAGTCCTGTGGAACGGCTTGCCATGCCACTTCCACCTGGCGCCTCAGTTGGACCAGCGTTCGTGCTGGACGAGCAGACCGCGTGAGACGACGCTTCATCCAGTCCCAAACATGCTCAATGGGGGACAGATCCGGAGATCTTGCTGGCCAGGGTAGTTGACTTACACCTTCTAGAGCACGTTGGGTGGCACGGGATACATCCGGACGTGCATTGTCCTGTTGGAACAGCAAGTTCCCTTGCCGGTCTAGGTATGGTAGAACGATGGGTTCGATGACGGTTTGGATGTACCGTGCACTATTCAGTGTCCCCTCGACGATCACCAGTGGTGTACGGCCAGTGTAGGAGATCGCTCCCCACACCATGAAGCCGGGTGTTGGCCCTGTGTGCCTCGGTCGTATGCAGTCCTGATTGTGGCGCTCACCTGCACGGCGCCAAACACGCATACGACCATCATTGGCACCAAGGCAGAAGCGACTCTCATCGCTGAAGACGACACGTCTCCATTCGTCCCTCCATTCACGCCTGTCGCGACACCACTGGAGGCGGGCTGCACGATATTGGGGCGTGAGCGGAAGACGGCCTAACGGTGTGCGGGACCGTAGCCCAGCTTCATGGAGACGGTTGCAAATGGTCCTCGCCGATACCCCAGGAACAACAGTGTCCCTAATTTGCTGGGAAGTGGCGGTGCGGTCCCCTACGGCACTGCGTAGGATCCTACGGTCTTGGCGTGCATCCGTGCGTCGCTGAGGTCCGGTCCCAGGTCGACGGGCACGTGCACCTTCCGCCGACCACTGGCGACAACATCGGTGTACTGTGGAGACCTCACGCCCCACATGTTGAGCAATTCGGCGGTACGTCCACCCGGCCTCCCGCATGCCCACTATACGCCCTCGCTCAAAGTCCGTCAACTGCACATACGGTTCACGTCCACGCTGTCGCGGCATGCTACCAGTGTTAAAGACTGCAATGGAGCTCCGTATGCCACGGCAAACTGGCTGACACTGACGGCGGCGGTGCACAAATGCTGCGCAGCTAGCGCCATTCGACGGCCAACACCGCGGTTCTTGGTGTGTCCCCTGTGCCGTGCGTGTGATCATTGCTTGTACAGCCCTCTCGCAGTGTCCGGAGCAAGTATGGTGGGTCTGACACACCGGTGTCAATGTGTTCTTTTTTCCATTTCCAGGAGTGTAGTACAAAAATACACCTATGAATATTATTGCTTAAACATCACTGATCGTCTATTCGCGAGCGTTCTCGAAATCAATGGGGTGAAAATTACCAAAGAAAGAGGCAAAACATAAATCTTTCTCGCACCATGACCAACACACGAACGAAATCTCACCGCATTCACATGTTTTACGGTACACTGCTCGAGGGAAGCACATCTGATGCACGTTGCTAGATACAGATACATTAGGTATAAAATCTGGCTGTGCATCAAGCGTATCCTGAAAGACAGGTGTCAGCAATTTGGTAGGGACCAAAGCATGAGTTTTAATAGCAACCTCCCTATCTTGTAATGCCCTGCTCTGCTGTGATGTCGCATGATCTTGAAGTCGAGTGACGAAATTCTTTAGCTATCTGAAAACACTGTTGACAAATCAGGTCGGATGAGCACCACCATCTACGAAAGACCCACCGTAGCGCGTCATGCATCACGATGAAAA